>NW_012267720.1:1768-4454 GCF_000151885.1 Dipodomys ordii | reverse complement strand
ACCCCACACAGCCCCGCTCCCTGGGGATGCCCTCAGGAGCTGCTTCCTGCCAGGTCCTCGGCGGTTCAGGCTCTAGGTCCCTGTCTCACCTGGCACAGGAAGGGCCACACATCACTGAGGCACTCCCTCCCACAGGGGACGCTTGCCAGGTGAGCAGGGACAGGAACCTAATGCTACTCAAGCAATGCCTGGGGTCCCCCAGCGTGGTGTAGACAATGCCACCCAAACTCCTGGCCACGTGTTCCTCTGCTCCACAGTCAGAAACAAAGGGCTGAGCCTCAGAGAACAGGCCCTGGGGACTCAGACCTGCCCAGGCCTTCTAGAACTCTGTGTCTAGCTCTGCCAGGAACACCTGATGGGCCATGGCAGCCTGATTGATGACTGCACTTCTACCAGGCCGGGAACTTCTCAAGGAGCTCCAGAACAGGCAGCCAGCAGTCGGCAGCCCGTGGCTCACATCAGTTAGTTACTCAGAAATCTGAGATCTAAGGATTGTGGCTCCAAGCCAGCCCAGCCAGGATGGTCTTGAGACTCTCATCTCCAAGGACCTGCAAAAGGCAGAATCAGAGCATTGCTTCCAGTGCTGGAGCACTAGTCTGAAGCCAAAAAGCACAGGGACGGGCCCAGGCCCTGAGTTCCAGCCCGAGGACCATTCAAAAGGAAGGATATGAGAAGGAAGCTGAGTGGGATGCGGCCTCCCAGCAGTCAGGGAGTTTCCAGATGGCTACAGAAAGGCTAGGTTCCCTGCACACTGGTTTTCTTAGCTTCTTCCCCAACTATGTGGTATTGTCTATATGGATGCGTGGTATTGTCCATGTGGATGCATCACACTTGTTGAACCTGACCCCTGCAGAAGGAGCTGTGTGCCTCCCAACCATTTGCTCTTCTAGAAGAAGCTGCCAAGCATGTCTGTGTCAGGTGTGCTGGGTGGAGATGCGTCCACCCTTGGGTTGAAATCCCAGGCCTGGGCCTTCTCCATCCCAGGCGAAACGCATCTGCCATAGGGATCCATGTGGGTGGAATCCTGACAGGTGCTTCCAGGACCATTGGAGGCCAACCTGTCCCCACTGGAAGCAGCAAGGAACACAGATCCTAGTTTCCAAAACTTTGCACTTAGCCATTTTGTCCTCTTATGACTGAGACTTGAGTGTTTTATGGACTGAAGGATATTTCATTTTCTTTATGGTGACAGAGCTGCTATTATTTTTGCCCTGCACTCTCTTCTGTGTGGCCAGCGTTTTTCGCCTCTACTTTGATGTGTTTTTCATCCCTCAGAGGCCTGAACCCTTGGTTCTAGAGGTTAGCTCTGGATTTGCCATGGTTCTTCCTTTAGTTATCATGATCTCTGGGCATGAATGAGGTGCCTCTTTTCTTCAAACTAATCTACAATTGAATTCATGCCCCTCAGCACCGCAAGGCATTGCTAGGTTGCAGCTGATGCACTGTTTTGAAGTTCATGGAAGTACATTGAGAGCTAACCAGAAGCAGGAGACCGTGAAGAGCAAAGACAGAGAATGAGTGCTGTGAGGCACTCAGCTTTATGAGAGAATGATAGGTTGCTGATTGCAGACACACACACAGAGCAATAGGAGAGAACAGATCCTCTTGCAGCCAGGTGGAGACATTTGTGACTCTTGCCAGCATCATGCAGGGAAGCCAGCTACGATAAAATGAAATAAAAATAAGAAGTAAAATAAAGCAGGGGGCTGGTAGGTGGCTCATTGGTAGAGCGCTTGCCTTGCATGCCTGAGGACCTGGGTTTGATTCCTCAGCACCATATAAGCAAAAATAAAAAAGCCAGAAGTGGCACTGTGGCTCAAGTGGTAGAGCGCTAGCCTTGTGCTGAAGAGCTGAGGGACTGCGCCAGGCCCAGCGTTTAGGCCCACGACCGTACCTCCCCCCTCCAAAAAAAATAAGAACTTTTCAAGGGACGAAAGAGCTAGCAGCCTGGGTGAGGAAAGATTGGAGTGGGAAGATATAAGAAAAGATTAGAGGGCTGGGAAGTCGATTCTTCAGCACCACATAACAGAAAAGAATCAATTAGTTAATTAACAGGAGGTGAAAGGCCTGAACACTCTGGATTACCGACATTTCTCATAGAAATTCGGCACAGAGAAATGGAACGCCAAAGCATGTTCATGCATCTGAGCCATTGTTTTACTGTTCTTCTGCTTTGTGGTTCAGGGCGGTCAGCTTAGGGTCCGGGGAACGGGGAGAAGGCGTAGAGTCTGGTAATGAGAGAAGCTCCGTGTCAGGGTTCAGGGGAGCAGGTGGAAAAGCTGCCTCTGACAGGTGCATTTTCCTGCTGATTGGATGCCTTTCAGGAGGGCCCGCGTAGGAGGTCCTCCCTCTGCTGCGTCCTGATGTCACACAGCTACAGTCCTTCAGACTGGGTGCTGCAGAGTGAAGGCCAAAGAAGTACAGGCGAGTCCCTCCACAGTGGCACACGGGCAAGTCCACCAAGGCAGGACAGTTGGTGGGGCTGGTACTAGATATCCTCTCTCTCTCTCTCTCTCTCTCTCTCTCTCTCTCTCTCTGGCTCTTACTCTCATACACACACACACACACTTTGCAAAAAAACTCACAACAGCCGGGCACTGGTGGCTCATGCCTGTAATCCTAGCTACTCAGGAGGCTGAGATCTGAGGATCGCGGTTCAAAGCCAGCCCAGGCAGGAGAGACCGTG
>NW_012267720.1:0-333 GCF_000151885.1 Dipodomys ordii | reverse complement strand
TGATAAGTAACTATGAAAAATCATTTCACATCAAATGTCACAGGAGAACCCCAAGTTAAAACAAGATATTGCCAGGCACCAGTTGCTCAAGCCTGCAATCCTTGCTACTCAGAAGGCTGAGATCTGAGGACTACAGTTCAAATCTTGCCTAGGAAGGAAAGTCCATGAGACTCTTTACCTCCAATTAACCACCAAAAAGCTATAAGCAGAGCAGTGGCTCAAAAAGTAGATTGCTAGCCTTGAGCACAAAAGCTCAGGGACAGCATCCAGGCTCTGAGTTCAGGCCCAGGGACGGGGGCAGCTGGCTACAGCCTCCTCAGGGCTGGGCAGAGG
>NW_012267719.1:30172-31142 GCF_000151885.1 Dipodomys ordii | reverse complement strand
CTAACCCTAAACCTCATACTAACCATAACCCTCACCCTAACCCTTATCCTCACACTATCCCTACCCCTAACCCTCACCCTAACCCTAACCCTACCCCTCCCGCTAACCATTAACCCAAACCCTAAACCTAATCCTAACCCCCACCCTATACTTAAACCTAACCCTCAGCCACACCCTAACCCTCACTCTAACCCTCACCGGAAGCCTAACCCTCACCGAACCCTCACCCTCACCCTCAACCTAACCCTAACCCTCACCCTAACCTTAATCCTAACCCTCACCCTAACCCGAACCCTAATCCTAACCATAACGCTTACACTCACCCTAACCCTAACACTAACCCTAAACCTCACCCTCAACCGTCATCCTCACCCAGTCATCACCCAAACACTACCCCTCACCCTAGCCCTCACCCTACTCCTAACACTAACCCTAAACCTGAACCTAAACCTAAACCTAATCCTCACCCTCACCCTAATTCTCACCCTCACCATAATCCTTACCCTAACTCTAACTCACATTAAAACTAACACTAACACTAACACTAACCCTCACCCTCACACTCAGCCTAACCCTAACCCTAACCCTAATCCTAACACTAACCCTCAACCTCACCCGCACCCTAATCCTAACTCTCACCCTAACACTCACCCTAACCCTAACCCGAACCTATCCTTCAACCTAACCCTCACACTAAACCTAATACTCACACTAACACTAACCCTCACCCCACTCTAAACCACACTGTCACCCTAACCCTCACCCTAAGACTAACCCTCACCCATACCCTAACCCTCACACTAACCCTAACCCTAACCCTAACCCTCACCCTCACCTTCACCCTAACCCTAAACCTAACCTTCACCCTCACCCTAACACTTACGTTAACCCTAACCATAACCCTAAACTTCACCCTAACCCTAACCCTACACCTAACACTCAACCTAGCCCTCACCCTAACCCTAACGCT
>NW_012267719.1:24844-26891 GCF_000151885.1 Dipodomys ordii | reverse complement strand
CCTAACCCTAACCCTCACCCTCACCTTAATCCTAAACATACCCTGACCCTCAGCCTCACCCTAACCCTAACCCTAACCCTAACCCTCACACTCACCCTAACCCTCACACTAAACGTAAACCTCACCCTAACCCTAAGCCTAACTATCACACTCACCCACACACTCACCCTCATTCTAACCCTAACCCTAACCCTAAAACTCACCCTAACCCTAACCATACCACTCACCCTAACCCTCACCCTCACCCTAAACCTAACCCTACCCTAAACCTAAATCTAACCATCACCCACACTGTACCACTCACCGTCACGCTAACCCTCACCCTAAACCTAACCCTCACCCACAACCTAACCCTCACCTTCACCCTCACCCTCACCCTCACCCTCATCCTAACCCTAACACTAACCCTTACTTAACCGAACCCCTCACCCTCACCCTCAGCCTTACCGTCACCCTCACACTAGCCCTAACCCTAACCCTAAACCTCACCCTAAACCGAACGCTAACCCTCACCCTCACCCTAACCTTAACTCTAAACCTAACCCTCACCCTCACCCATAGACAAAGCCTAACCCGAACCCTAACCCGAAAGCTAACCCTCACCCTAACCATCACCCTAACACTAATGCTAACGCCAACCATCACCCACACCCTAATCATCACCCTAACCCTTCCGTCACCCAAACCCTAACCCTAACTCTAACCCTCACACTAACCCTAACCCTCCCCCTCCCCCTCAGCCTAACCTTAACCTTAACCCTATTCCTAAACCTAACCCTCACCCCCACCCACACCCTAACCATAACCCTAACCCTAACGCTCACACTTACACTCACCCTCACCCTAACCCTCACCCTAACACTATCAATATATCTAACTCTAACCCTAGGGTTTACCTAACCCTAACCCCAACCCTTAAACTCACCCTAACCCTAACCATAAATCTCACACTCACCCTCACCCTCAGCCTAACCCTAACCCTAACACGAAACCTAATCCTAAACCAATACCTCACCCTAACCCTAATGCTAAACCTAACCATCATACTAACCCTAACCCTCACCCTAAACCTTATCCTCACACTATCCCTAACCCTAACCCTCACATTAACCCTAACCCTCACACTAACCCTAACCCTACCCCTCCCCCTAACACTAACCCTAACCCTAAACCTAACCATAATCAACATCCTATACTTAACCCTAACCCTCAGCAACACCCTAACCCTCACTCTAACCCTCACCCGAACCCTCACCTTAACCCTAACCCTCAAAAAATCCTAACTCTAACCCTCACCCTAACCCTAATCCTAACCTGAACGCTTACACTCACCCTAACCCTAACCCTCACAATCAGCCTAACCCTCACCCTCACCCTAACCCTCACCCTCACCATACCCCTCACCCTAGCCCTCACCTTAACCCTAACCCTAAACCTAAACGTAAACCTAACCCTCCCCCTCACGCTAACCCTCACCCTCACACTAATCATCGCCCTAACAATTACCCTCACCATAATCCTTACCCTAACTCTAACTCACATTAAAACTAAAACTAACCCTAACCCTCACCCTCACCCTCAGCCTAACCCTAACCTTAACCCTAATAATAACACTAACCCTCAGCCTCAACTTCACCCTAACCCTAACCCTAACTCTCACCCTAACCCTAACCCGAACCCTATCCCGAACCCTAACCCTCACCGTAACCCTAATACTCACTGACCTTCACCCTCACCCAAACCCTAACCATAACCCAAGCACTGACTGTCCTAATGCTCACATTAACCCTAACACTCACCCTAACCCTAAGCCTATCCATCACCCAAAACCACACACTCACCCTCAGCCTAACCCTAACCCTAAAACTCACCCTAACCCTAACCCTAACCATACCCCTCACCCTAACCCTCACCCTCACCCTAACACTAACCCTCACCCAAAACCTAAATCTAACCATCAACCACACTGTAACACTCACCATCACGCTAACCCTCACCCTAAACCTAACCCTCACCCACAACCTAACCCTCACCTTCACTCAAACCC
>NW_012267719.1:18604-20498 GCF_000151885.1 Dipodomys ordii | reverse complement strand
CCTAACCCTAATCCTAACCCTAAACCTCACACTCACCCTCACCCTAACTGTACCCTGACCCTAAACTTAACCCTCACTCTCGCCTAACCCTCAACCTAAGCCTTAAGCTCACACTAACGCTAACCCTAACCTTAACCATTACCCTCACACTTAACCCTCACTGTCACCCTAACCCTCAACTTAAGCCTAAACCTCACCCACGCCCTAACCCTCTCTCCAAGCCTAACCCTAACTCTAAACTTCACACTAACCCTAACCCTAACCCTAACCTTCACCCTAAACCTAACCCTACACCTAACCTCACCATAAACCTCACCCTAACCCTAACGCTAACCCTAACCCCCACACTCAACCTTAACCCTCACCCTAACCCTTATCCTCACACTAATCCTAAACCTAACACTAAACATAACCTTAACACTAAACCTAACCCTCACCCTCACCCTCACCATAACCCTCATACTAACTAACCTTAACCCTCACCCTAACCCTACGCCTAACCATCACCCTCACCCACACCCTAATCCTTAGCCTAAACCTAAACCTAACCCTAAACCACACCCTAACCCTCACCATAACACTAACCCTAAACCTAATCCTAACGCTAACCCTCACCAAAACCCTAAGCCAAAAGCTAACCCTAAAACTCACCCTAACCCTAATCCTAACCCTCACCCTCACCGTAACCCTCACCCGAAGTCTAACCTTAACCCACACCCTAACCCTCACCCTAAGCTTAACCCTAACCCTAACCCTAATCTTAAACATAACCCTCACCCTCACCCTAATCCTCAACCTAAACCTAACCCTAAATCTCACCCTCACCATGAACCTAACCCTCACCCTAACCCTCACCCTAACCCTAACCCTAACCCTGACCCTAACCCTCACCCTCACCCTAACCCTACACCTAACCCTCACCCTAACCCTTACACTAACCCTAACGCTAACCTTAAACCTCACCCTCAACCTAACTCTCACCCTAACCCTAACAATACCCCGCAACCGAACATTCACCTTCACCCTAACCCTAACCCTCACCCTAACCCAAAATCTAACCATCTTCCACATTGTAACACTCACCATCATGCTAACCATCACCCTAAACCTAACCCTCACCCAAAACCTAACCCGAACCCGAAACCGAATCCGAACCCGAACCTTCATCCTAACCCTAACCCTAACTCTTACCTAACCGAACTCCTCACCCTCACCCTTACCCTTACCCTCACCCTCACCCTCGCCCTAACCCTAACCCTAAACCTAACCGTAACCGAAACCCTAACCCTCACCCTCACCCTAAACTTAACTCTAACGCTAACCCTCACCCTCACACTGAGCCAAAGCCTAAACCTAACCCTAACACTCACCCTAACCCTCACCCTAACCCTCACCCAAACACTAATGATAATCCCAACACTCACCCACACCCTAACCATCACCCTAATCCTTCCCTCACAAAAACCTAATCGTAACCCTTACTCTCACACTAACTCTAACCCACCCCCTCCCCCTCAGCATAACCTTAACACTAACCCTAATCCTAAAACTAACCCTCACACCCAACCTCAACCTAACCATAACCCTAAACCTAACTCTAACACTCACACTCACCCTCACCCTAACCCTCACTTTAACCATAACAATAAATCTAACCCTAACCATAACCCTAATACAAATCTGAACCCAAACCATAACCCTAACCCAAACCCTTAAACTCACCCTAACCCTAACCCAAATCCTCACTCTCACCCTCACCCTCAGCCTAACCCTAACCCTAACCCTAACCCTAATCCTAAACCTAACCTCACCCTAACCCTAACCCTCATACTAACCCTAAACCTCACCCTAACCCTTACCCTCACACTATCCCTAAACTTAACCCTCACCCTCA
>NW_012267719.1:15294-16263 GCF_000151885.1 Dipodomys ordii | reverse complement strand
TAACCCTAAACCTCACCCTAAACCTAAGCCTAACCCTCACCCTCACCAACACCCTCACCCTCAGCCTAACCCTAACCCTAAAACTCACCTTAACCCTAACCCTAACTCTAATCCTCACACTAACACTAAACCTCACCCTAACCCTACCCTAACCCTCACCCTAACACTTACCATAACCCTAATCCTCACACTAACACTAATTCTCACCCTAACC
Source organism: Dipodomys ordii (assembly GCF_000151885.1). Taxonomy (NCBI): domain Eukaryota; kingdom Metazoa; phylum Chordata; class Mammalia; order Rodentia; family Heteromyidae; genus Dipodomys; species Dipodomys ordii. Next base: position 16,049 of record NW_012267719.1, on the reverse strand, counting down.
CTAGCCCTAACACTAACCCTCTACCTAACCCTAATCCTCACCCACAACCTAATCCTAAACATACCCTCACCCTCACCCTCACCCAAATCCTAACCATAAACCAAACCCTCACTCTCACCCTAACGCTCACACTAACCCTAAACCTCACCCTAGCCCTAACAATAACTCTCACCCACACCCTCAACCTCAGCCTAACCCTAACCCTAACCCTAAATCTTAACCTAACCTAACCCTAACCGTAAACCTCACACTAACCCTAAATATCACCCAAACCCTACCCTAAACCTCACCCTAACCCTCAACATAACCCTACCCATCACACTAACACTAATCCTCACCCTAACCCTCACCCTAATCCTAACCCTCACCCTAACCCTAAACCTCACCCTCAACTTAATCCTAAACATACCCTCACCCTCACACAAATCCTAAACATAACCCAAACCTTCACACTCACCCTAACCCTCACACTAACCCTAACCCTCACCCTAACCCTAAGCCTAACCATCAACCTCACCCACACCCTCAAACGCAGCCTAACCCTAACCGTAACCCTAAAACTCACCCTAACTATATCCCTAACCCTAAACCTAAACCTAACCATAATCCTAACCTAACACTCACAAAAAACCTAAGCCTAACCCTAACCCTAAAACTCACCCTAACATTAATCCTAACCCTGACCCTCTGTGTCACAGATAACCTCACCCTAACCCTCATCCTCACCCTCACCCTAAACTTCACCCTCACCCTAA
>NW_012267719.1:9994-13198 GCF_000151885.1 Dipodomys ordii | reverse complement strand
TCACCCAAACCCTAACCATAACCCAAAGCCTCACACTCACCCTAAAACTCACACTAACCCTAAACCTCACCCTAACGCTAAGCCTAACCATCACCCTCACCCACACCCTCACCGTCAGCCTAAACCTAACCTTAACTCTAAAACTCACCCTAACCCTAATCGTAACACTAATCCTCACACTAACCCAAAACCTCACCCTAACCCTAACACTAACCCTAAACATAAACCAAACCCTAATCCTAACCTAACACTCACACTAACCCTAAGCCTAAATCTAACGCTAACCCTAACAATAACTCTAGCCCTAACCCTAACCCTATTCCTAACCCTAACTTTCACCATAACCCTAAACCTAACCCTAACAATAAAACTCACCCTAACCCTAATCCTAACCCTAACCCTCACCCTCAACCTAAGCCTCACCCTCAAGCTAAACATCAACCTAACCCTAACCCTAACCCTAACCCAAACCCTCACCCCAACTCTAACCCTCAACCTAACACTCACCCTCACCCTAATCCTCACCCTAAACCTCACCCTAACCCTTACCTAACTGAAACCCTCACCCGCACACTCACCCTAGCCCTCACCCTAACTCGAATCCTCATCCTAACCCTATCCATAAACCTCACCCTCACCCTAACCCTAACCCTAACCCTCACCCTAACCCTAACCCTAACCCTCACCCTAAACCTCACCCTAACCCTAACGCTAACCCTAGCCCTCACACTCACCCTAACCCTCACCCTCACCCTTACAATAACAGTAACACTAACGCTTACCCTAACCCTCCCCATCATCCTCCCCCTCCCCCTCAGCTTAACCTTAACCCTAACCCTAACTCAAATCCTAACACTCACCCCAAACCTCACCCTAAACCTAACGCTAACCCTAATCCTAACAGTCACCCTCACCCTCACCCTAACCCTAACCCTAACCTTAAAATAACCTTAACCCTAACGCCAACCCTAATCCTAACCCTAACCCTAAACCTAACCCTAAAACTCACCCTAATCCTAATCCTAAACCTAACTCTCAACCTCACCTTGACCCTCACCCTAGCCCTAACCCTCACCCTCAACATCACCCTAACACTCATACTAACCCTAAACCTTAACCTAATCCTAACACTAACCCTCACCCTCACCTTCACCCTCACGCTCAAACTAACCCTATCCCTAACGCTAATCCTAAACCTAACCATCATCCTTACCCTAACTGTAACCCTCACCCTAACCCTAAACCTCAACCGAACCCTCGCCCTAACCATCAAGCTAACCCTAACCCTCACCATCATCATAAGCCTCACTCTAACCCTTATACTCACACTAACACACGAACACTAACCCTCACACTAACCCTAACCATCACCCTAACCCTAACCCTACCCCTCACGCTAACCCTAATCCTAAACCTAACCCTCACCCAAACACTAAGACTTACCCTATTCTTAACCATAACCCTAACCTTCACCCTCACCCTAAACCTACACCGAATCCTCACCCTAAACATGACCCTAAACATAACGATAACGCTAACCCTAACCCTCATCCTAAACCTCACCATAACCCTTAACCTCACACTAACCCTAACCCTCACACTAACCCTAACCCTAACCCTAACACTCACACTAAACCTCACACTAACCCTAGCCCTCACCCACAACCTAATCCTCACCCTCAACTGAACCCTCACCCTCATCCTAACCCTAACCCACACCCTCACCCTAAACCTAAACCTAACCCTCACCCTAACCCTAACTCTTACCCTCACCTTAATCCTAAACCTATCCTCACCCTCAACCTCAGCCTCACCCTAACCCAAACACTAACCCTAACCCTCACTCTCACCCTAACCCTCACACTAACCCTAACCCTCACACTAACCCTAACCCTAACCATCACCCTCACCCACACCCTCATCCTCAGCCTAACCCTAACACTAACCCTGAAACTCACCCTAACCCTAACCCTAACCCTAATCCTCACACTAACCCTAAAACTCACCCTAACCCTATCCTAACCCTCACCCTAACCCTAACCCTAACCCTCACACTAACAATAATCCAACCCCAAACCTCATCCTAACCCTAAACCTCACAATAAACCTAACCCTCACATTAATCCTAAACATACCTTCACCCTCACCCTCACCCAAACCCTAACTATAAACCAAACGCTCACTCTCATCCTAACCCTCACACTAACCCTAACCCTCACCCTAACCCTAAGCCTAAACATCAACTTCACCCAAACCCTCACACTCAGCCTAACCCTAACCCTAACCCTAAAACTCAGCCTAACCCTAACCCTAACTCTAACCCTCACCCTAACCCTAACACTAACCATAAACCTAAACCTAACCCTAATCCTAACCTAACACTCACCCTAACCCTAAGCCTAGACCTAACCCTAAAACTCATCCTAACCTTAATCCGAACCCTAACCTTCACCATAACCAAAAACCTAACCCTAAAACTCACCAGAACCCTAACCCTAATCTTAACCCTAACTCTCAACCTCACCCTGACCCTCACCCTAACGCGCACCCTCACCCTCATCATCACCCTAACCCTCACACTAACTCTAACCCTCAATCTAACCCTAACCCTAACCCTCACCCTCTCCCTCACCCTCAAGCTCAACCTGAAGCTAACCCTAACCCTAATCTTAAACCTAACCATCACCCTCACACTCACCCTAAACTTAACACTAAATCTAACACTAGACCTCACCCTCAACCTCACACTCACCCTAACCCTCACCCTCACCCTCACACTCACCTTCAATCACACCTACATGTTAACATCACCCTAACCCTAACACTCATCCTAACCCTAAACCTAACCCACACCCTAACCCTAAAACTCAACCTAACCCTCACCCTAACACTATCTCTAACCCTATCCCTCACTATCACCTTAACCCTCACCCTAACCCTTATCCTCACACTAACCCTAAACATAACCCTCACACTAACCCTAACCCTAACCCTATCCCTCACCCTAGCCCTCATCCTAACTTTATCCCTAACCCTAACCCTCACCCTAAACCGAACCCTAACCCTCAATCTCACACTAACCCTAACCATCACCCTAACACTCACACTAGCCCTAACCCTAACCCTATCGCTAATCCTAACCGTCACCCTCACCCGAACCCTCACACTAACCCTAATGCTAAACCTAACCCTCGCCCTCACCCT
>NW_012267719.1:9155-9944 GCF_000151885.1 Dipodomys ordii | reverse complement strand
CCTAAACCTCACCCTAACCCTCCCATTAACCCTAACTCAAACCCTAAACCTCACCCTCACCTTAACCCTAACCCTAAACCTAAACCACACCCTAAACCTCACCCTAACCCTAAACCTCACCCACAACTTCAACCTCATCGAAACTCTAACACTAACCCTAACAATAACACTAACCCTAACCATAACCGTCAACCTCAGCCTCACCCTCACCGCAAACTTAACCCTAACCATAACACTAAGAATAACCCTAACACTAACCCTAATCCTAACCCCCACCCTCACCCTCAGCCTAACCCTAAGCCTAAACCTAACCATAACCCTAACCCTCACTGTAACCCTAACCCTACACTAACCCTGACCCTAAACATAACCATAAACCTAAACCTAAAGCTAAACCTAAAAATAACCCTAATCCTCAGCCTCGCCCTCACCTTAACCAAACCCTAACCCTAACCCTCACCCTAACCCTAAGCCTAACCATAACCCTAACCCTCACACTCAACCTCATCCTAACCCAAATCCTAAACCTAATCGTATCCCCAACCCTAACCCTCACCCTAACCCTCACCCTCACTCTCACCCTAACCCTAATCTGAACCATAAACCTCATCCGAACCCTCACACTAACCCGAACCTTAACCCTCACCCGAACCCTAAACCTAACCCTCAACCACATGCTGGGCCTAAGCCTAAGCCAAAGCCTAAGCCTTACCCTAACCTTAAACATCAACCTAAACCTAAAACTAACACTAACCCTAACTCTAACCCTAAACCTCACCCTCAACCTAA
>NW_012267719.1:2208-2434 GCF_000151885.1 Dipodomys ordii | reverse complement strand
CCCACCCTAACCCTAACATTAATCCTCACCCGAAACCTCAGCCTCACCATAACTCTAAACCTAACCCTAACAATTACACTAACCCTAACACGAACCATCACCCTAACCCTAATCCTCACCCCCATCCTCACCCTCTGCCTAACCCTAAGCCTAAACCTAACCCTCACCCTAACCCTCACACTCAACCTCACCCTAACCCTAATCCTTAACCTAACCCTATCCCTAA
>NW_012267719.1:0-1013 GCF_000151885.1 Dipodomys ordii | reverse complement strand
ACCCTAAACCTAACCCTAATCCTCACCCTGATCCTAATCCTAAGTCTCACCCTCACTCTCACCCTCACCCTCAGCCTAACCCTAACCCTAATCCTAACCCTGAACCTCACCCTCAACCTCAACCTATCCCTAACCCTAACCCTCACCCTCACCCTCACCCTAACCCAAACCCTAACCCTATCCCTAACCCTCACCCTAACCCTAACCCTCAGTCTAACCCTAACCCTCACCCTCACCATCACCCTCACCCTAAGCCTAACCCTAACCCTAAACCTAATCTTAAACCTAACACTTTCCCTCACCCTCAGCCTAACCCTAACAATAACCCTCAACCTCAGCCTAACCGAAACCCTAACAATAACCCTAACCCTAACCCTAACCCTTACCCTCACCCTCACCCTCACACTAACCCTAACCCTAAACCTAACCCTAACCCTAACCTTCAGCCTAAACCTCACCCTCACCCTCACCGTAACCCTAACCCTCACCCAAACCCTAACCCTAACCCTCACCCTCACACTAACAACCCTCACCCTCACTCTAACCCAAACCCTCACACTCAGCCTAGCCCTCAACCTAACTCTAAACTTAAGCCTAACCCTCATTCCCACCCTAACCCTAATGCTAACCCTAACCTCCACCCTCACCTTATCACTCACTCTAAACCTTAAACTCATCCTCAACCTAACCCTAACCGTAACACTCATCCTAATCCTCACACTCACCCTAAACCTAATCCTCACCCTAAACCTAACCCTAACCCTCAGCCTCAGCCTAGCCCTCAACCTAACTCTAACCTTAACCCTAAACCTCACTCTCACCCTAACCCTTATGCTAACCATAAACTTCACCTTCACTCTAAACCTTAAACTCAACCTAAACCTAACCCTCACCTTCACCCTCACCCTAATCCTAACCCTCTCCCTAACCCTCATCCTAACACTTACTCTCCCACCTATCCCTCACCCTAAAACTTTCCCTAACCATAACCCTCTACCTAATCATCACCCTCA
>NW_012267718.1:10543-11824 GCF_000151885.1 Dipodomys ordii | reverse complement strand
GAATCACACCACCACACAGGTGAGCACCCTGAATCACACCTCCACACAGGTGAACACCCTGAATTACACCACCACACAGGTGAACACCCTGAATTACACCACCACACAGGTAAACACCTGAATCACACCACCACAAATGACTACCCTGAATCTCACCAACACTCAGGTGAACACCCTGAGTCCAACCACCACACAGGATAAAACACTGAATCCCACCACCACACACATGAACACCCTGCATCCCACCACCACACAAGTGAACACCCTGCATCCCACCAACACACAGGTAAACACCATGAATCCCACCACCACACAGGTGAACACCTGATCACACCACCACACAGAACACTTGAATCACAGCTCCACACAAGTGAACATCCTAATCCTACTACCACACAGGTGAACACCCTGAATCACACCTCCACACAGGTGAATACCCTGAATCACACCAACACACAGGTGAACATCTGAATCCCACCATCCACACAAGTGAACATCCTAATCCTACTACCACACAGGTGAACACCCTGAATCACACCTCCACACAGGTGAATACCCTGAATCACACCAACACACAGGTGAACATCTGAATCCCACCACCACATAGGTCAACACCTGAATCCCACCACCACGCAGGTGAGCAACCTGGATCACACCTCCACACAGATGAACACCTGGAATCACACCACCACACAGATGAACACCTGATTCAGACCACCACAGAGGTGAGCACCCTGAATCACACCTCCACACAGGTGAACACCCTGAATCAAACCTCTACACAGGTGAACACCAGAATCCCACCACCACACAGGTCAGCAACTGAATCCCACCACCACACAGGTGAGCACCGGGAATCACACCACAACACATGTCAACACCTGAATCACACCAACACAGGTGAGCACCCTGAATCACACCTCCACACAGGTGAACACCCTGAATTACACCACCACACAGGTGAATACCCTGAATTACACCACCACACAGGTGACCACCTGAATCACACCACCACAAATGACTACCCTGAATCTCACCAACACACAGGTGAACACCCTGAGTCCAACCACCACACAGATTAAAACACTGAATCCCACCACCACACAGGTGAACACCCTGCATCCCACCACCACACAGGTGAACACCATGAATCCCACCACCACACAGGTGAACACCTGATCACACGACCACACAGAACACTTGAATCACAGCTCCACACAAGTGAACATCCTAATCCTACTACCACACAGGTGAACACCCTGAATCACACCTCCACACAGG
>NW_012267718.1:9135-10138 GCF_000151885.1 Dipodomys ordii | reverse complement strand
ACCTCCACACAAGTGAACACCCTAATCCTACTAGCACACAGGGGAACACCCTGAATCACACCTCCACACAGGTGAACACCCTGCATCCCACCACCACACAGGTGAACAACCTGAATACCACCACCACACAGGTCAACACCTGAATCATAGCACCACACAGGTGAACACCCTGCATCCCACCACCACACAGGTGAACACCTGAATCACAGGACCACACTGGTGAGCACCCTGAATCACACCTCCACACAGGTGAACACCCTGATAACCACCCCCTCACAGGTGAACACCCTGCATCCCACCAACACACAGGTGAACAACCTGAATTCCACCATCACACAGGTGAATACCTGATCACACCACCACAAGAACACCTGAATCACACCTCCACACAAGTGAACACCCTAATCCTACTAGCACACAGGGGAGCACCCTGAATCACACCTACACACAGGTGTATACCCTAAATCACACCACCACACAGGTGAAAACCCTGAATCCCACCACCACACAGGTGAACAACTTGAATTCCCCATCACACAGGTGAACACCTGATCACACCACCACACAGAACACCTGAATTACACCTCCACACAGGTGAACACTCTGATTCAAACCTCTACACAGGTGAGCACCTGAATCACACCAACACACAGGTGAACACACTGCATCCCATCAACACACAAGTAAACACCCTAAATCCCACCACCACACAAGTAAACACCCTGCATCCCACCACCATACAGGTGAACACCTGAATGCCACCACCACACAGGTCAACACCTGAATCACACCTCCACACAGGTGAACACCCTACATTCCAACACCACACAGGTGAACACCCTGAATCCCACCATCACACAAGTGAACACCTAATCACACCAACACACAGAACACTTGAATCACAGCTTCACACAAGTGAACATCCTAATCCCACTACCACACAGGTCAACACCTGAATCACACCACCACACAGGTGAGCACCCTGAATCACACCTCCACACAG
>NW_012267718.1:6642-8595 GCF_000151885.1 Dipodomys ordii | reverse complement strand
GACTACCCTGAATCTCACCAACACACAGATAAACACCCTGAGTCCAACCACCACACAGATTAAAACACTGAAACTCACCACCACACAGGTGAACAACCTGAATACCACCACCACACAGGTCAACACCTGAATCATAGCACCACACAGGTGAGCACCCTGAATCACACCTTCACACAGGTGAACACCCTGAATCCCAACACCACACAGGTGAACACCCTGCATCCCATCACCACACAGGTGAACACCTGAATCACAGGACCACACTGGTGAGCACCCTGAATCACACTTCCACACAGGTGAACACCCTGATAACCACCCCCTCACAGGGAACACCCTGCATCCCACCAACACACAGGTGAACAACCTGAATTCCACCATCACACAGGTGAACACCTGATCACACCACCACACAGAACACCTGAATCACACCTCCACACAAGTGAACACCCTAATCCTACTAGCACACAGGAGTGAACACCCTAATCCTACTAGCACACAGGGGAACACCCTGAATCACACCTCCACACAGCTGTATACCCTGAATCACACCACCACACAGGTGAAAACACTGCATCCCACCACCACACAGGGGAACAACCTGAATTCCCCATCACACAGGTGAACACCTGATCACACCACCACACAGAACACCTGAATCACACCTCCACACAGGTGAACACTCTGATTCAAACCTCTACACAGGTGAGCACCAGAATCACACCAACACACAGGTGAGCACCCTGAATACCACCACCACACAAGTAAACACCCTAAATCCCACCACCACCAAGGTGAATACCCTGCATCCCACCACCATACAGGTGAACACCTGAATGCCACCACCACACAGGTCAACACCAGAATCACACCTCCACACAGGTAAACACCCTACATCCCACCACCACACAAGTGAACAACCTGAATTCCACCATCACACAGGTGAATACCTGATCACACCACCACACAGAACACCTGAATCACACCTCCACAAAAGTGAACACCCTAATCCTACTAGCACACAGGGGAACACCCTGAATCACACCTCCACACAGCTGTATACCCTGAATCACACCACCACACAGGTGAACACCCTGCATCCCACCACCACACAGGTGAACAACCTGAATACCACCACCACACAGGTGAACAACCTGAATACCACCACCACACAGATCAACACCTGAATCATAGCACCACACAGGTGAGCACCCTGAATCACACCTTCACACAGGTGAACACCCTGAATCCCACCACCAAATAGGTGAACACCCTGCATCCCACCACCACACAGGTGAACAACCTGAATCCCACCAACGCACAGGGGAATACCTGATCACACCACAACACAGAACACCTGAATCACACCTCCACACCAGTGAACACCCTAATCCTACAACCACACAGGTGAACACCCTGAATCACACCTCCACACAGGTTATTACCTGTAATCACAACACCACACAGCTCAACACCATGAATCCCACCACCACATAGGTGAACACCTAAATCCCACCACCACACAGGTGAACACCTAAATCCTACCACCACACAGGTCAACACATGATCACACCACCACACAGAACACCTGAATCACACCTCCACACAAGTGAACACCCACATCCTACTACCACACAGGAGAACATCCTGATTCACACCTCCACACAGGTGAACACCTGAATCCTACCACCACACAGGTGAACACCTGAATCACACCACAACACAGGTGAACACCTGAATCCTACCACCTCACAGGTGAGCACCCTGAATCATACCACCACACAGGCCAACACCTGAATCACACCACCACACAGGTGAGCACCCTGAATCACACCTCAACACAGGTGAACACACTGCATCCCACCACCACACAGGATAACCCTGAATCACACCTCCACAGAGGTGAACACTCTGAATCAAACCTCTACACAGGTGAGCACCTGATCACACCACCAC
>NW_012267718.1:1581-4897 GCF_000151885.1 Dipodomys ordii | reverse complement strand
CACCTGAATCCCACCACCACACAGGTCAGCACCTGAATCACACCTCCACACAGGTGAACACCCTGCATCCCACCACCACACAGGTGAACACCCTGCATCCCACCACCACACAGGTGAACACCCTGCATCCCACCACCACACAGGGGAACACCCTGAATCACACTACCACACAGTTGAGCACCCTGAATCACACTACCACACAGGTGAACACCTGATTCCCACCACCATACAGGTGAGCACCCAGAATCACAGCCACATAGATGAACACCTGAATCACACCTCCACTCTCATGAACACTCTGAATCCCACCTCTATATAGGTGAACACCTGAATCCCACCACCACACAGGTCAACACATGAATCATACCACCACACAGGTGAGCACCCAGAATCACAGCCACATAGATGAACACCTGAATCACACCTCCACTCTCATGAACACTCTGAATCCCACCTCTATATAGGTGAACACCTGAATCCCACCACCACACAGGTCAACACATGAATCATACCACCACACAGGTGAGCACCCTGAATCACATCTCTACACAGGTGAAAACCTGATTCACACCACCACACAGGTGAACACCTGAATCACACCACCACAAATGACCATTCGCAATATCCCCACCAAAAACTTGTACACCCTGAATCCAAACACCACAGAGGTGAACACTCTGAATCCCACCACCACACATTTGAACACCCAGCATCCCACCACCACACAGGAAAACACGTGAATCCCACCACCACACAGGTGAGCACCCTGCAACCCACCGCCACACAGGTGAACATCTGAATCACACCACCACACAGGAGAACACCTGAATCACACCTCCACACAGGTGAACACTCTGAATCAAACCTCTACACAGGTTTGCACCTGAGTCACACCACCACACAGGATAAAACACTGAATCACACCACCACACACTTGAACACCCTGCATCCCACCACCACACAGGTGAACACCCTGCATCCCACCAACACACAGCTGAACACCCTGAATCCCACCACCACACAGGTGAACACCTGATCACACCAACACACAGAACACTTGAATCACAGCTCCACACAAGTGAACATCTTAATCCTACTACCACACAGGTGAACACCCTGAATCACACCTCCACACAGGTGAGTACCCTGAATCACACCAACACACAAGTGAACATCAGAATCCTACCACCACACAGGTCAACACCTGAATCACACCACCACACAGGTGAGCACCCAGAATCACACCACCACACAGATGAACACCTGAATCACACTTCCAAACTCGTGAACACTCTGAATCCCACCTCTATATAGGTGAACACCTGAATCCTTACCACCACACAGGTCAACACCTGAATCATACCACCACACAGGTGAGCACCCTGAATCACACCTCCACACAAGTGAACACCCGAATCCTACAACCACACAGGTGAATACCCTGAATCACACCACCACACAGGTGTACACCTGAATTCCACCTCCACACAGGTGGGCACCTGGAATCACACCACCACACAGATGAACACCTGAATCCCACCACCACACAGGTCAACACCTGAATCATACCACCACACAGGTGAGCACCCTGAATCACACCTCCACACAGGTGAACACTTGAACCATACCACCACACAGGTGAACTCCTGAATCACACCACGACACACGACTACCCTGAAGTTCACCACCACACAGGTCAACACTCTGAATCCCACCACCACACAGTAGAACACGTAAATCACACCTCCACACAAGAGAACACCCAAATCCTACTACCACACAGGTGAACATCCTGAATCACCCCTCCACACAGGTAAATACCCTGAATCACACCACCAAACAGGTGAACACCTGAATCCCACCACCACACAGGTGAGCACCCAGAATCACACCACCACACAGGTGAACACCTGAATCACACTTCCACACAGGTGAACACTCTGAATCAAACCTCTACACAGGTGTACACTCTGAATCAAACCTCTACACAGGTTTGCACCAGAGTCACACACCACACAGGCGAACACCCTGAATCCCACCACCACACAGGTGAACACCCTGCATCCCACCACCACACAGGTGAACACCCCGCATCCCACCACCACACAGGTGAACACCTGAATCACACCACCACACAGTAGAACACATGAATCATACCTCCGTACAAGAGAACACCCAAATCCTACTACCACACAGGTGAACATCCTGAATCACACCTCCACACAGGTGAATACCCTGAATCACACCACCAAACAGGTGAACACCTGAATCCCACAACCACACAGGTGAGCACCCAGAATCACACCACCACACAGGTGAACACCCTGAATCACACCTCCACACAGGTACACACTCTGAATCAAACCTCTACACAGTTGAACACCTGAAGCCCACCACTACACAGGTCAACAACTGAACCACACCACCACAAAGGTGAGTACCCTGAATCACACCTCGACACAAGTGTACACTTCAACCATACCAACACAAAGGGAAACACCCGAATCACACCACCACACAAGACTACCGTGAATCCCACCCACAGAGGTCACCACCCTGAATCCCTCAACCACACAGGTGAACACCCAGAATCCCACCACCACACAGGTGAACACCCTGATTCCCACCACCACACAGGTGAGCACCCTGCATCCCACCAACACACAGGTAAACACCTGAATCACACCATCACACAGGAGAACACCTGAATCAAACCTCCACACAGGTGAACACTCAGATTCAAACCTCTACAAAGGTGAGCACCTGAATCACACCAACACACAGGTGAACACCCTGAATCCCACCACCACACAGGTGAACACCCTGAATCCCACCACCACACAGGTGAACACCCAGCATCCCACCATCACACAGGTGAACACCTGAATCCCACCACCACACAGGTCAGCACCTGAATCACACCTCCACACAGGTGAACACCCTGCATGCCACCACCACACAGGTGAACACCCTGAATCCCACCACCACACAGGTGAACACCTGATCACACCACCACACAGAACACCTGAATCATACCTCCACACCAGTGAGCACCCTAATCCTACAACCACACAGGGGAACACCCTGAATCACACCTCCACACAGATGAATACCTTGAATCACACTACCACACAGGTGAACACCTGATTCCCACCACCATACAAGTGAGCACCCAAAATCACAGCCACATAGATGAACACCTGATCACACCTCCACACTCGTGAACACTCTGAATCCCACCTCTATATAGGTGAACACCTGAATCCCACCACCACACAGGTCAACACATGAATCATACCACCACACAGGTGAGTAC
>NW_012267718.1:0-631 GCF_000151885.1 Dipodomys ordii | reverse complement strand
TGAACACTCTGAATCCCACCTCTATATAGGTGAACACCTGAATCCCACCACCACACAGGTCAACACATGAATCATACCACCACACAGGTGAGTACCCTGAATCACACCTCCACACAGGTGAAAACCTGAATCACACCACCACACAGGTAAACACCTGAATTACACCACCACAAATGACCATTCGCAATCTCCCCACCAAAAAATTGTACACCCTGAATCCAACCACCACACAGGTGAACACTCTGAATCCCACCACCACACATTTGAACACCCAGCATCCCACCACCACACAGGTAAACACCCTGAATCACACCACCACACAGGTGAGCACCCTGCAACCCACCGCCACACAGGTGAACATCTGCATCACACCACCACACAGGTGAACACTCTGAATCAAACCTCTACACAGGTTTGCACCTGAGTCACACCACCACACAGGTGAACACCCTGAATCCCACCACCACACAGGTGAACACCTTAAATACCACCACCACACAGGTGAACACCCTGCATCCCACCACCACACAAGAGAGCACCCTGCATCCCACCAACACACAGGTGAACACCCTGAATCCCACCACCACACAGGTGAACACCTGATCACACCAACACACAGAACACTTGAATC
>NW_012267717.1:91307-92451 GCF_000151885.1 Dipodomys ordii | reverse complement strand
GGCTGCCTCAAAGGAGAGGTCTCCTTCCTCCCCATGCACAGGCTGGCTGTGCTCTTGGCATTTCACACTCCCTCTCTGCTGTGGAGGGACAAGGCTACTCAGTTTCTACTGAAACCACTTGTCCCTCCGCTTTCCTGAATGGGCTCTCCCCTGAGACCCAGGTGTTAATGAAATCAAACAAAATGAAAATGGGCAAATGATTGCAAAGCGAGGAACACCTCCGCTGGGCCATGGCTCACTAGTTTCCAATACCACCTCCTCCTGGAGGCTGCCGGGGAAACCGAAGCAATTGTGTCCCGTGGGCAAAGTAGTGGAAAGAAGGGACAAAGGAGACAAGATATTGCAATCAGGGGGTCACTGACCCTGGCTTTTGTATAATTATAGAATTTCATTTCGGGCCAACTGGACAGACGGCTGAGGTAGTTTGCAAATTAGTGACTAAAAAAAATAAAGCAATTTTTAGCATCCTCAAAAGAGTCACCTCCTGAATGGGATAGATGACGGAATAAATGGAGAAGAGTTCAGCTTGGGAAGCAGCCAATCAGTGGCATTCGGAAAAACAGATATATTTTAACTCAGGATCTGAGAGGGTGTGTTCTGCCCTTCCCTAAGGTAGAACCTGGAGTCTACTGGGGTGTCTTCAGAATGGAGGGTGCTGAGACAAAAATGTGATCCACATCCAGGATCATGTAGAGATTTCCCTTTTCTCTAAATAGTGTTTGACTTATAACCCTGACTTTACTTTGACCTGACCAAGGATCAGCTCCCTAATCTCTCTGGATCCCTTCTTTGCCCCTTTATAATAAAAATAGTGGACAGAAACCCATATACCTCAAAGACTATTCATTTCCTTCCTTTCCTTTCTTGTCTCTCTTTTTTCTTTTATACTGGTTCTGGGGCTTGAACTCAAGGCCTCAAGCTCTTAGTCAGTTTGCTTGCTCATGGTTAGTTGATGCTATACCTCTTGAGCCATGTCTCAAGCCTGGCTTTGGGCTAGTTATTTTTGGATATAGAGTCTCACAAATTTTTCTGCCATGGGTGGCTCTGAGCTGCAATCCTCAGATCTCAACCTCCTGAGTAGTTCAAACCAGGATTACAGATGTGAGCTTCTGGTGCCTGACATTCCCCTAGATCATTAATAGCC
>NW_012267717.1:86986-91257 GCF_000151885.1 Dipodomys ordii | reverse complement strand
AAACCAGGATTACAGATGTGAGCTTCTGCTGCCTGACATTCCCCTAGATCATTAATAGCCTGGTATATCACAGATGACAGGTAGTCTTGCACATTAAAGTGAAATAAGAAGTTGATTGTTGTTTGTTTTCCAAACTAATTATGAAATTGGTTTTACCTACTTTTTCATAAATAGATTTAGTCCCTCACCAGTATAGATATACCTTTACTCTTTTTTCTTCTTTCTATAATGCCTGTTTCAACTGTTTCGTTGCCTTGTTCACATTTCTCTTTATTGTCCTATGTGTAAAAATTTAATTGCATACCCTTTCTGGATTTCTGGTAAGCCAAAATAACTATGAGAATGATAGGGCCTGTTACTTACTTTGATTGAAAGAAATATCTATTCCCACTAAACATGCTCATCACCATCTTTCGTCAGGTGTCACTCAAACCCATGAGGTGAGCCCCTAGCCCTGCTCACACTCTGACAGCGTGCCTTCTATGACCTGAGACACTATGCAGCCTTCATAGATGCAGCTCTGACTCTTCTTCAGTCTGAGTGCCCTGGCCATAATCTTCGGGATTGTCACAATTCCAAAGTGCACAACGTTTGCTAACCATTTACTTCCAGGTCTAAAGTTGCTTTGATGTGAATCGAAATGAAAACTATTCCTATTGATTGGACCAGCACTCTCTGAGGTCTGGCTTTGTTCAACCCGAGGTGTCAAGTTTTGGGGGAAAATACTGACCTTGTATAAAGAGAATCGTAAGAACCGGCAGGTCCTGTCAGTGTGTGCTTGCAAGTTTTTGGTGTTGCTTTCCTGATCTGTTGTGTGGGTCATGATGATGCCCTTGTGGTGCTTCTGGGCTGATGATATTCCCTCTCTTGCACCAAGGATTTCACCCATCCTGACAGCATCTTGTTCATGTGTCCTCTAAAGAAGGAATTCAAGCATATGTGAAGTGTAATCCATGAAAGAGACAAAGTAAGATTTGAGATAAGTAGGGTGATTCTGTCAAGTCCCAGGGCTCCTTGGAACAACTGTCTGTCTGTCTATCTATTGATCTATCTATTGTGGTACCAGGGATTGAACTCAGGGCTTCACGCTTTTAAGGCAGATGCTATACCACGTGAACCAATCCTTCAGCATTTCTTAGGCTTGGTTATTTTCCAGGTAGAGTATTACTTTGTGCCCAGGCTAGGTTGGGTTGTGATCTTTCTACTATGCTTGCCCATGATGCTGGGAATGACAGCCATGAGCCACCGTGCTCAGCCATTGGTTCATATTGATCCCATAAATGTTTTTGCCCTTGCTGATTTCAAATCATGATCCCCCATCTCCCAAGCATCTAAGTTTTGCCTTCCTAGTAGCTAGGAAGGTGGAGATAAGTGCTAAGGTCTTTCTCCCTCTCATTTGTGACCAGGTCAGATAAAATGGAGCATTGTAGTCATTTCTCTGGCAAATGTGGGGCTGAAGTCTTTAAAGCAATTCCTTCCAGGCAGCACAGTCTCTGTGGGACCCTGGAGCAAGGTACTGCTTCCTTTACCTGACTACCAGGTAAGAAATCCCTGGTGCTCTGATTTCAGTGATGGAAGACAAAACTCATGTTTTCTTTTGGGAGTGCTGAAGACATGGCTATAATACGTGCAAGGAGAAGATGGCTGGGCTTTGTTCTGAGAACCAGTCCTTCACAGAAGTCAGATGATCGGAGAAAGGTAGCTGACTGTACCACCTCAGTTCAAGCTGCCTACCACTTCTTTCTCCTCACTTAGCCATGAAGGGCTGCCCAGTTCCTCATGGACTTTCTCCAGGGAAGCACAGCCCGGAGACTCTGAGTACACATGTGCAGATCAGGCACATACCCACCTTGCTGTAGCGCACCTTGCACCAACCTTTTCACAGCGAGCACCTGTGACCTGTTTCTAGGGCTAATGAGGTGGCGCAGGGTGACAATGCGATTTGACACTCTGACAGGAGACCTCAACAAAGATGGATAGAGGTTAATGGATAAATGCATCTTTGTCTACAGGTGGGACAAGAGACAGAGAGACAGAAAGAAAAGGAGGAGTGAAAGGAAGAGGAGGAGAGAAAGAGACAGAGACAGACAGACAGACAGACAGACAGACAGACAGACAGACACACACACACGCACACACACACACACACACACAGGTGCTTACAGGATCTGGCAGTGTAGGGGGCTGTGTCCTGTCCTGTTTTCTATAGAATATTGTATGAGACTTCAGTTAGAATGAAAGGCCCCAATTACCAGCTGTTTCAAATGTGGAAGGTCCACACTCTTGCTCTGAGGTCCAATGATGCCACTCCTGGACATATGCCTCCTGGACATGCACCCAACAGTGATACCTCCTTCCTGCATTCAGACTGACACCAGAGTGTTTATAGCACAGCATTATTCATAAGATCACAAAACTAGAAAGACACTGATGTCTACTCAGTGAAATCAATAATCTTACAGTCACATAATCATGCAGTGGACTGTTATACAGCCCTGCAAATATGTGAATCCTAAGTTCATATAATAACATGAATGAATCTCACAAACATGAGGTTGAGACAGAGAAGCCAGACACAGGGCTGAGATCTGAGGGTGGTGGTTCAAAGCCAACCTAGTGGGAAAAATCTGTGAGACTCTTATCTCCAGTTAACCACCCAAAGCTGGAAGTGGAGCTATGGCTAAAGTGGTAGATCACTAGCTTTGAGAGAAAAGGCCAAGTGAGAGTACAAGGAACTGGGTTCAAACCTTAGTACCAGTACAAACAAACAGACAGACAGACACCTGCCAACTTAGAGATCTATGCCTAAAAAGCTTTCATTTAAAAGAAGGAGAAGATACAGATTTCTGGACAGAGGCCAGTGGTCTGCATATGAGTCCCATAGGTGAATCTAGGAATTGTCATGACCTGTGAAGTTGCTGTATCCCACCAGAAAACAGCTACCCTAGAAAAGGTCCTGTATAACTAAGTGGACCAGTGCCTTAGCTAGCTGACCTTAACCCTCCTTCATTGTTGGCCACTGCAGAGTTGCCACGATGGATTCACGCACATGGTGACTGCCAGGCAGAGATGAAGTTTGATGTGGGTCCAACCTCACAGACTCCCATGTACAAAGGGCCATCCGGTCACCTCTTCTCCTCAGCTCTCTTTCTTCTCTAATTCTCTACCCCAGGCCACTGGTCATACCTTTCCTGGCTCTGGTCGTAACTAATGATTGTTCTTATCTGAGATTATTTGTGAGGTTCCCTGGCTCTGTCTGTGGACTGTGAAATGTGTGCATCTTGGCAGTTTTGTGCCTACTTGTGCTGTAGGACCCTACTCATGGCTTGTATTCCTCAGATACTTATTAAAAGGATGCTCAAGAAATGATGGGTCAATCAAGGAAGCAGCTAACATATGAACATGCTCTGAATAAAACCCCATGCTCCACAGTTTATAAGTGTCTGCTTATATATGAAAATACACACAGGGGTTTCAATTCAACATGTGAACACAATGCATCTTGATTAATGTCTTTCCTACCATTGTATTCTCCATCTCTCCCAACCCCACCCACCCCCTCAAGTTACCTGGTTGGGTATTATGACTGAATTTGCCTACCCTTCTTCTCTATAATTGACTATCCCACTCCCCTGGACCATGACTCCCCTCCCCACACACCTGTTCAAGGTTTTTGATATTCACTTTGTTAAACTAAGTCAGTTGTTTAAAGAAGTTTCATTATTGGGATCTTTCACAGCATATATCATACATTAGTTAATATATTCATGTATACATATATATGTATGACTCTGTACATGTTTATATATATATTTATAATTTAGATCTAACTTCCACATATGAGAGAAAATAGGCATCCTTTGTCTCTCTAAGCCTGACTTACTTCACTTAACATCATGTTTTCCCAGAACTCTTATCTCCAATTAATCAGCAAAAAGCTGAATGTGGAGTTGTGGTTCAAGTGGAAGAGCACTAGCCTTGAGCAAAAAAGCTAAGAGGGAGAATCAGGCCCTGAATGCAAGCCCCCGTGCAGTCTCATACACACACACACACACACACACACACACACACACACACACACACACACACAATTGCATTTTACTCATAAATTGACATGTTCAATTGAAACCCCTTTGTATAGCTATGTTAAAATAATTTTAAAATGTTAGAAAAATTAAAACTTTACAGAGAGAAAAAGAAGAAAAGGAGAAGAGGAGAAGGATGAAGAGGTGGAGGAGGAGAGAAGGAGTAGGGAAGAGGACAGAAGAAAG
>NW_012267717.1:70062-76741 GCF_000151885.1 Dipodomys ordii | reverse complement strand
CACACATGTTTACAATATATTTCAACCAATTTCATACCCTCAATCCACTTGGCACATCTTAACACACCAGAACCCCTTATGAGTCTTCTGGTGTGTGTGGCTGTACCTAAAACTCCTCAAGGCCAGTGTGGAGGAGGAGGACACAACCCTGGGACCTCTAGGATTAAGCCATGCATCAGCAAAATACCTCTTTGCAAGAGACAGACATTTGGTAGAGGGTGTGGGAACATATTAGGGCCCATCCTTTACTTAGACTGGAATTTTCTCTGAGTTCTGATGGGCCATGTGCTCTTGCAGAGGGAGATATGATTTCTTGTTCTATTAGGGTTTGGACATGCTATGTCCCCCACAAAGCTCTGACATTGAAGGCTTGGTCCCTAGTTAGTGGCACCATTGAGAGGTGATTGGATCTTGAGGGCTCAAGCCTCATCAATGATTAATCCAAAGGTCACTCTTAGGAGATGTGCCCCCAGCTAGAGGGAGGAAGCCACTGGGGACCCTGGCTCCCTTCTCTTCCTCTGCTTTCTGGATAGTATAAGGTAAGTAATTGCTCCACCACATGCTCCTGGCTATGATGCTCTGCCAGAAACAACAGAGCTGACTGATCGTGGATTGAAGCCTCTGAAATCATGAGCCAAAATAAGCCTCCCCCAAAAAATAAGCCTCCCCTCCCTTTCAATGGTTTATTTCAGGTATATTGTCACAGTGAAGATGAACGGACTTGTCCTCTCATTTCATCCAGTTATCCCCTTTCTCCTTGACAGAATTCACATGTTGATGGCACAGGGTAGGCAGTGTCTTGTTGATTCTAGAAGCTTCTGCTATTGGGGGCTAAGGAACGATTTTTCTGTTGAGGGCCATTTGGATATTTAGCGCATCATTTAAAGTCCATATAAAATCATCAGTACAGGAAAACAGTACATGGGTAGCCGACTAGAAACACACGTGTCTATCCTGTTATGAGCTAGACATTCTAGACCCCTTAAGGGAACCTGGAGAACTTTTTTTTTGGAGGGGTGAGTCCAGTTATGGAGCCTGAACTCTGGGCCTGGGCACTGTCCATCAGCAATTCAGCGCAAGGCTAGTGCTATACCACTTGAGCCACAGCGCCACTTCCGGCTTTTTTCTTTTTGCTTATGTGGTGCTGAGGAATCGAACCCAGGGCCTCATGCATGCAGGCAAGTGCTCTGCCACTGAGCCACCTTCCCAGCCCCACTGAAGAACTTTAGAAGAAGTAAGCTGTTGCCTCAGAGTAAGTAGTGGCCAGTGAGGCTGGACTATGTAGGTTCACTGACCAACCAGCCTCTTGCAGGGCCTGATCACTTGAGTGTGGAAACAGCACAGAGTATCTCTCAGCCGCGGTTTCCTCCATCACATGGAAGTGGGGATATGTGCAGATGTAGGAAGGTTCAGACTTACACTAGGCCAGGCCAAGGCACCACCCCTCTCCTAATCTCTGTGGCCTTGCCTGTGGTTTGGGCTGTAGTACATTATCAGAGAAGCAGGTCTCTGAGTTACTTCTCTTATTGAATTGTAAATACCCAGTCCAGGATAGAAAACACTAAAATACCCACTTTGAGATTCTAAACATGTCTGGTTCCACCTTGCCTGAGAGCCTCTGAATGCGGTTGGGGCAGATGTCACTGCCTTATGTGAGGTATGTGAGTGGAGCTCTGCCTGGCCCTCTGATGGTACCCATCGATGCCAGATGGTCCCCAGCTTTGGAGAGTTGTACTCTGTATCTGGCAGGAACAGGTATACCCCAAAGTGGCCAGATTATCCTCATGGCCCAACCCCTATGCTTCTCATGTCCCTCTTTCTTTCCCATGTCCCACTCTGTCATTTTACCAGAACCCTTTTCCATTCCCAGAAGTCTGAGAAGCCAAGATTGACTTTGGTCTCGAATCTGCTGTTTATTTGGGCAGGTCTTTTTCTTTTTTTTTCTGTCTCTGGGCCAGTTTTCTGGTTGGGACAATGAATTTGTAATCTGCAGAGTTTAGGGACTGAGCAGGTAATATAAAAGAATAAAGCAGCCCTGGGTAGGAGCACCTAAGGAAGCCACCTGCCTACAGGGTCAGCTGTAGTTCAGGAACCCCTGATTGCCACCTGTGAGAATGCCAGCCCATGGTGTCACATGCTTCTGATGTAAAGGACAAATGTGACTTTTATGAAAAATTCCCTATTTAAAAATGTTAGCATCTGCAGGGTACCAGGGGCTCAAGCCTGCAAATCCTAGCTACTTAGGAGGCTCAGACCTGAGGATCCTGGTTTGAAACCAGCCCAGGCAAGAAAGTCCAAAACCTTTATCTCCAATTAACTACCAAAACGCTGGAAGTGGATCTGTGACTCAAATGGTAGAATGCTAGCCTTGAACACAAAAGCACAGGGTCAATGCCCAGGATCTGAGTTTAAGTCCCAGGATTGGCACCAAAAAGAACAAAAGAAACCCCAGAGGACCTCTGGTTTGAGACACTGGCCTGTAGCTCTGTCAGAGTTGTTGGGGTCTTCATCTATCCCCCATACCTCCACCCCAAATCCTGCTCTCCATTGGTCTTTCTGTCCTGGAGCCCTGCTCATCCTTGGGTGCATCTCAGCTGTTTGATTTCTCTTTCCCCATTTTCTTGAATACAGGTGTGGTGCCTCATGACTTCCTTTGGCTTCCTAAAATAGGAACACTTGAGTCATGTGCCACACATGAAGCATGACTTCTTTGACTTCATCTTTGACTTCTTTCTGCCATACAACTAGTCTCATTGCAGATACCAGGGGTTCCATCTTCTTGGCTCTCAGGCCATGACTCTGTGGAGCAGAGCCCCCACTGTCTGCTGTGGGCATCTAGGATACATGGAATTCGTGTGTTTCTTATGGTAGCGTGGCTTGACTCATCCTGACCCTTCCCATGCCCCTTTTACCCAGTTACTGGTTTAGCCTTTTGGAGCCCAGAGAAACTGTCCAATCGCAGCCATAGATGAAAGAGGCAGCTTTGGGTGTGATTGTTTGATTCTCTTGTTTCGTCCTTTGTGTTTAGGTCCCCAAGTGGATTCTTAATAAATATTTGTTAGTGGATAAGAATTCTGTCACCTGGAAGGGCTTTGGACAATTGTCTGGGTGGCTATGAGGTCCAAGGGAGGCTGGATTCAGGCATAGGATTCAGGCGTGGTGTGGCCAGGGCATACCATGGACAGTCTTTCTTTGCTTGTAAATGGCTCCTAATGTTTTGGAAAGCCAGGACTGTGGACCTTGGCATCAGGGTTCATTGAACTCCAAGACCCATGGTCCTAACCTTCAAGCTATGGGGAAACAGGGATCTCTAAATGTTATTCTAGTAAGCTTTGCTCTTGGCATGGTGGCAGGCCTGGGGAGGGGTCCTCTGTGCCTGCCTTTCCGACTCTCTTCCTAATGCCACCCTCCAGCCACGCACTCCAGGGCTGCTTTCCAATTATTGTTATACTTATGCTTAAGCTTCACTATGATTTACCCAATGCATTGCTTTCTTTACTTCACTTACATCTTCACCTAAGCAATTCTTATCATATTTAAATAATTCTATAGCTTGGTAGAACTTTACATCCTTTTCAAATTTTGATTGATTGATTGTGTGTGTGTGTGTGTGTGTGTGTGTGTGTGTGTGTGTGTGTGCTGATCCTGAGGCTTGAACTCAGGGCCTGAGTGTTGTCTCTGAGCTTTGTAGCTCAAGGCTAGTGCTCTGCTACTTGAGCCATAGCTCCACTTCTGGCTTTTTGGTGGTTAACTGGAGATGAGTCTTATGGACTTTCCTGTCCAGGCTGGTTTTGAATCATAATCCTCACATCTCAGCCTCCTGAGTAGTGAGACTTACAGGCATAATCCTAGGCTTTTGGTCTCTTTTTTGATTCTGCCAAACAGCCTCAAAAACAAGTCCATGCTCTCTGTCCGTGGCCATCCTCAGTCCTGCTACCTAGCCAGAGCCATTACAGTGCCCTAAAACTAGCCACACTGACTTATCTCTCTCCTTAGCCTCACCAAGCTCTTCTTTGCCCTGTGCTTTTGTATAAGCTCTCTTCCTGTGATGCCTCCCTCCTCCTCCTGCTCAGATCTCCTCCTGCTGGGTCCTTGTCATTATGCCTCAAGTGTCATCTCCTCCAAGAGGACTTCAGGCTGAGCTCATTGTCTAAAGTAGCCCCCAAACCTCAGCCTTGTTGCCCTGTTTTCACTTACTGCCTTTAAGTGGCTATTTGCTATTCTTTGCCTATTTACAAGGCTAATTATCTCTTTCCAGGAGAACAGAGTTTCATGGGAGCAGCACTAGTTATTTGGAGCCAGACAATTCTTTGTTGTGGGGATTGCTTTGAGTCCTGTAAGATGTACAGCAGCCTCCTAGACTTCTGCCTTGACATACCACTAGTACCCTGTTCTAACCAGAATAAATCTCTCTGGGGATGTGGACAGCATTGCCCTTGTAGTTGGGGATTGTTACTCTCAAAATCTTGGGGTCATAGCAGGAAGATATCATCTCTCTGGCTCAACTCTGCACCCATTCGCCAGGGCTCTGCTCCATAAACAATGGTTGAATTGCATGCATTGATGTCAAATAAAAATAATCTTTAAAAGGAGGGAAATGTCTCAGAATACCTACAATACTCTCCACACCCTCGAAGGTCCAGAAGTGACATTTGGGGAAATGTGGTGTCATGTCTTGGGTCACATCCAACCTGAAGGAGAGATTGTCCCAGGAGTAGGGTCTCCATGCAGATGCCTGGACAATCTGAGAGGGAGAGAGGGAGTCAGCCTGAGCATCTGTCAGCTTTGAATGCAAAGCTAGAAGCAAAGTTTGTGTAGCCACAACATGGCACAATCTGAAGAAGATAAATCACAGTTACTTGTAGCCGGCTGACAGCAGTTTAAACCGTTGCAATCATCAGGCTCCAAGGGGAAGCTCCTTTTATCTTACTAAATGCAAAAAGTAGAGCTGAAATTGGCAATATCTCGACCCTCTCAGCAGCCGGGCTTTTTACATAAATATCAGCAAACAGTAAGTAAATTCTGTTGACGAAATGTAAGAAAACAAAGGGGCTGTTTCAAATATGACCAGTCCCCAATGTATTCCGGAGCCTCGGTCCCACTCACTTATTGCTTGCTGCTGAGATTATAAGGTTTGCTTTTATCTGTCAGAAAGCAATATTTCAAACATTGGATAAAAGAGGAAATTGAACTGGGAATAGGCAGAAGTGCTGTAAAAACTACAAAGCACAATTATCAAAAAGCACTTAAAGTGCTTAATAGGACATACATATAAAAATGCTCAAATTAATGTCAGAGAGCCATAATGAGGACTTTGCTGCCTGTGCTTTTCATCCTGGCGGTACAATTTGAAGGCTGGCCAGTCCGTCAATGTGGTTTTCAATTTCTACGACGCCCCGAGGACCCTGAGCTCTGCATTTGTTAGAAATGAACCATTACATATGATTGGTTAATATTTCAGTTTATTGAAGATACATTATTTTGTATGGAGTGTTTAAGTTGTCGAGGCTTAACCATTATAAACAGTTATGACTAAAATAGATCTTGGGGTAAACAGCCTCCACAGTCATGCTTTTAATAAGCACAGCTATAACTAGGAAATTGGATTTCCAGGAGCTGGGAGATGTGGATGAGGCAGGAAGGGGCTCCTCACACTCTTCTCTGCATCCATGATATAGAGTGGAAAACTGATGCGGCTGTCGCCCCTCCCCTCCCTTCTCTCCTCCCCTGCCCTCTCCTTACTGTCTTCCTCCCCCCTTACTTCTCCCCATTTATCTTTGTCTTTTATTTTTGAGATATATGGATCCCATATTGCCCAGGCTAGTCTTGAACTATGGACTCAAACGATCCTCCTACCTCAGCCTCCTATGCAGCTGAGACTACAGGTGGGCCACCATCCCTTTTTATTCTTTTCTAAGCCAAATATCCACTGGCTATTCTATTGTTTTCCTCTCAGATGAGAAGAATCTTTATCTCCCCCTAGTGATCTTAAACGATCTGTCCTGTTTTAGACAGGAATTGCTTGCTTGGAGCTGCTCTAGGCTGGGAATCATAAAGCATTTTTGTTTTTTGTAAAAAGCCAGATGGTAAATATTATAGGAGCTGCAGGTCAAGAGGCAAAATCAAGGGAATTATGAACACACATGTAGACGAACTGTGAAAAGTGGAAGAGCTCTTCTTAGCTCTCAGGTTGTAGGAAGATATTGCAGCAGGCCCATTTGTTTGTGGATCCTCTGCTAGGTGGAAGCGTGTGCTTACGTAACTTTCATAATAGTTTGTTTCATGGTCTGTGCAGTCATAGGATGAAATCTATGACCCCTTGACCTGTGACCTGCTCTGCTTGCTACCCGCCCTCTACCCTCCATCCCCCCAGTCCTCTCATTCCATCTGCCTCCCCCTGCAACTTTTGCCTTCTGCTGGGGTGACTGGCCCCTCATGGGCTTTCCAGCCTTGGGAAGGGCCCCCTCAGAGGAGAATCCTTTCCAGCCTGCACTTTTGGCCAGAACACATCACTTGGATCTCCGTTTCTTTGATGTACTGTTTGTTGTCCATCTCCCCTACCTGTCCAGGGGTACTGCCTCTGTTTTGCTTACCGTTGGTTTCTTTCTTGTTGTTGTTATTGTTTGAAACAAGGCCTGGGCTAGTCTTGAATTTGAGACCCTCTGTTTCCCCAGTTGTG
>NW_012267717.1:37787-70012 GCF_000151885.1 Dipodomys ordii | reverse complement strand
CTGTACTTGGCCAAGTTTTCCCGGAGGACGGCGTTCCTTCCTTAGTCAGAGGCTCGAGCCCCACGTTGGGCGCCAGTTGTCCCGACCCGCAGGACTTCAACCAGGGCAATGAACCTAAGCGAGAAGGAATGAAAGGACAAGAGACACGAAGAAGGACAGCAAGACAAGGATTCTGATCAAGCTGCCAAATTTTATTTTTCACACAGGGGTATTTATATGCTTAGAATAAGGAAGCTTTTTCATTGGGCATAGCAGCTGCAGGATGCTTGCTTAGGGCAATGTGAAAAGGTGGTCAATAGCAGCTACCTGGTCTTTGTTTGAGGCAGGATGCAAAGACCAGAGATGTTCCAGCGAGATAGTCAAGCTTATCATGCTGAGGGACTCCCTGCAGGGCTCCCGACACAAAGCTAAGAGAGCATTGTGCATACTCATCATTTAGCACTGCAGATACACATGTGACATATATGGCTATTTTTAAAAAATTAATTGATAGCAAATGTAATAAAATAGATTAAGTTCAAAAAGGCATTATTTGAAATACGCTGAGATAGTTAAACAGATTATAGAAAGGCAACTTTATTTTCAACTCAGTCTATTTTCTTGTTGTTGTTGAGCCACAGTGCCACTTCTGGATTTTTCTGCTTATGTAGTGCTGAGGAATCAAACCCAGGGCCTCATGCATGCAAGGCAAACACTCTACTACTGAGCCACTTTCCCAAGCCCTCTATTTTCTGTTTGAAGGAGATAATCATTTCCCCCTTTAGCCAATTAGACTGAAAGTTGAAGAATTCTTGGTTATGCAGTGAAAGAGCATAAAAGAAAACCTGTAGAAAGAGCATAAAAGACCAGTAGAAATTCCAGCTCCCTTCCTCTCATTTGAGTGTGGTACTGGTAATGAAGTTCTTTATTTTATGGAGAACATGAGACTAGTAAGTGAGTTTGAATTTCAGCACAGAAAATTAGGTTAGATGTCAAAAGAACTTTCTAATACTAAAACGCAAAGGCCTAAGAAGGACTCTTTTGTCACTACTGTGATACTATGCCAGTGGAACTTTACCTTTTGTACTTCCTGAGGCCTTTTTTAGAGTTCCTGGGAAACCATCTAGATGCAACTCAGATCTGGACTTCATCCCCAAATCCATGCCAGTGAATTCTGGATGCCATCCATTGAGATTTGTCCTGGTCATGTAAGAAAACCATTCATGATCTTTTTCCTTTTGGAAGTTTTGGGATATGAACTCAGAGCCTCATACTTGGTAAGTAAGCACTCTACCCACTTGAGACTTACCTCCAGCCCTTTTTGCTTTAGGCTATTTTTAAAGAAAGGATTTCATGTTTTTCCCCTTCGGTTGAGCCTGAACTAGCCTCCTACCTATAGCTTTCCTACTACCTACAACCATGCCACACTTCCTTTGTGAAATGGAGTCTTGTTAACTTTTGCCTGGGCCAGCCTCAAACTGAGGCCTTCTTGATTTCTGCCTCTTAAGGAACTGGAACTCCCATCTCTGCCCATGAATTGCATGGTTCACTTTTGTTAATGACCAGTGCAGCTGCTGCACATTTTCACCCACTTTCCACTGATTCTGTGCTCTCCCCCCTTTCCCTCAGAGGTGCATGTGTATCACTCTATAAAGAAAGAATACAGAGTCATCAGAAAATGAAAAGACAAATTAAGAAAAGTTGCTTTGTTTTCTCCTTGCAGTTTGTTTCAGAATGTATATTATTTTATGTACATATGAAGAGGCACTTGGGTATTACAACTTGGTGTTTTTCTCTTAAGACTATCCTCTTTGTCTCACTGTATATGGGTGTCTAGAATCCTTTTTTTTTTGTCAGTTGTGGGGCTTGAACTCTGGGCCTGGGCACTGTCCCTCAGCTCTTCAGTTCAAGGCTAGCACTTTACCACTTGAGCCACAGCACCACTTCCTAGGATCCTGTATAGTTGTCATATCCTGTTGCGTTTTCATGATTTCCCTTTCTGCTTGTACATTGTTGGCGTACAGAAAAGGCTACTGTTTTTTTGTGGGTTAATTTTGTATCTTGCTACTTTGCTGAGGTGATTGATTAGGTCTAGGATTTAGGAGTGGAGTTTTGGGGGTCTTTCAGCAAATAGAGATAGTTTAATTTCTTCTTTACCTACGTAGATCCCTTTAATGTTCTTTTCTTGCCTTATTGCTCTGGCTAAGAATTCCAGAATTGTATTGAAGAGAAGTGGAGAGAGTAGCCATTCTTGCCTTACTCCTGATTTTAGGGGAAATGGATTTTTCCCCATTTAGTATTATATTGACTGTTGTTCTGTTGTATATGGCTTTTATTGTTTTAAGAAATGTTCCTTCTAGCCAGGCTAGAAGGTGGCTCACCTGTAATCCTAGCTACTAAGGAGGCTGAGATCTATCTGAAGATCATGGTTCAAAGTCCGGGATGCTCTTTTTTGGGGGGGGGAGAGGGGGTCCAGTCGTGGGCCTGAACTCTGGGCCTGGGCACTGTCCCTCAGCTCTTCAGCTCAAGGCTAGCACTCTACCACTTGAGTCACAGCACAACTTCCAGCTTTTTTCTTTTTGCTTATGGGGTGCTGAGGAATCTAACCCAGGGCCTCGAGCATGCAAGGCAAGTGCTTTACCACTGAGCCACCCTCCCTGCCCTGTCCGGGATACTCTTATCTTCAATAAACAACCAGAAAACGGGAAGTGGCACTGTGGCTTACCTTGAACTGAATAGCTGAGGGACAGTGCCCAGGCCCAGAGTTCAAGCCCACAACCAACAAAAAGAAAAAAAAAAATGTTCCTTCTATTGCTAGTTTCACCAGAGCTTTTATCGTGAATGGGTATTATATTTTGTCGAAGGCTTTTTCTGCATCTCTTGAGATGATCATGTGGTTCTTGTCCTTGGTTCTGTTGACATGGTGAATTACATTTATTAATTTGTGTATGATAAACCAATCTTACATGGGATGAAACCTACTTGGTCATAATGTATGATTTTTTTTTGTTTCTGGATTCTGTTGGTAATACTTCATTGAGGAACTGTGCATCTGTTCATCAGAGAAACTGTAGTTTTCTTTTTTTGTTGGATACTTAATCTGATTTGGGGGGTTAGAGTGATAGTGGCTTCATAGAATGAGTGGGATTGCTCCCTCTGTTTCTTTCATGGAAAAGCTTGAGGAGTATTGGTATATTAGCTCATCTTTAAAAGTCTTATAGAATTCAGTGGCGAATCCATCTGGGCCTGGGTTTTTCCTTATTGAGAGACTTCTGACTACTTCCTCTATCTCATATGGTTTGTTTAGTTAGTGCATATCGTCTTGGTTCAGTTTGGGCAGTTTATATGTTTCTAGAACCCATCCATTTCTGCTAGGTTTTCCTTCCTTAGTGAGTATGGATTTTGGAAGTAGTTCTTTGTAATCTGACCCGTCCAGCAGGCCAGGTAATTTTGTGGGGGATCCGAGGGGGCACCTCCTGAAAGAACCAAGGGGGGCGAGAGAGGATCGAGACCAAGCGCATTAAGAAAGACAGAGCCGTTCTGAGTCGCGTCAAGGTCTGCTTTATTAAAGTGAGGCAGGGTTTATATACCCGAAGGGACAGGGGAAGGGAAAGAAAATAAAAAAACTTTGCAGAAGCAAGGGTGAGAAGTCCCGGGGTCAGGGATGGGTCATGCTTATCCTTTTGGCCCTTGTGCTCATCTTAAAGGTATCTCCTGTGATTTCTTTTATGGTTAGCCAGGCGCCGTTTGCTTAGGGCTGGAGATAAGAGAAGTTTTAAGGTTAGCCAGATGTAGTTTGTTATAGGAAGTTATCTAAATGTGCACCTGGGAATTTCCGAGACCGGCTACTTGTTAATTAGGTGTTTGAAAGAGGCCAGAGCATTCTCAGGCAGGTTTCGGGTCTCCAACAGTAATCATTTGCATTTTTTGGATGTTTGTTGTAATGTTTCCTGTGACATCTCTGATATTGTTGATTTGAATTTCCTTTTTTCTTTTTTCATTAATCTTGGCAAGTGGTCTGTCATTTTCACTAATTTTTTTTCAAAAACCAGCTTTTTGTCTCATTGATTTTTATGTGTAGTTTAAAAAAATTTTTTTTCTAGGTGCTGTCCCTGGACTCTTCAGCTCAAGGTGAGCACTCTACCACTTGAGCCACAGAGCCACTTCCGGTTTTCTAGTGGTTTATTGGAGATAAGAGTCTCACGGACTTTCGTGCTTGGGCTGGCTTTGAACCGTGATCCTCAGTTCTCAGTCTCCTGAATAGCGAGGATTACAGGCATGAGCCACCGGCACCGGGCTAAAATCAGGATTTTGTTTTGTTTTGGTTTTGGGTTTTGTTTTTTGTTTTTGTCGGCTGTGGGGCTTGGACTCTGGGCTTAGGTGCTGTCCCTGAGATCTTCAGTTCAAGGCTAGCGCTCTACCACTTAAGCCACAGCTCCACTTCCTTGAGTAATTTCTACAGTATCGTTTGCTGTTAAGAACTAGTTTGATTCTGTGATCAGAGAGGATTCAAGGGATTCTGCCAGTCCTCTTGTATTCGCTTAATTAGGTTCTTTGTGTGAACTATGATATGTATGATATAATTTGTTTTGGAGAATGTTCCATAAGCTGCTAAGAAGAATATGTATTGGGTCATTGTTGGGTGGAAAACTCTGTAGATGTCTGTTATTTAGGTTATGGTGTCATTTAATTCAGAGGCTTCTTTGCTTATCTTTTGTTTGGTTGACCTGTCCTTTGGTGAGAGTGGAGTATTTAGTTGTTCCATTGTTTAGTCCATAGACATTGACCACTATGATTTCCTCTTCATGGATCATTCCCTTTTTAAAATGTAATGACTTCCTTTGTCTCTTTGTACTGATTTTTTTTTTTTTTTTGTCAATTGTAGGGCTTGAACTCTGGGCCTGGGTGCTGTCCCTGTGCTTCTTAGCTCTTGAGCCACAGCACCAGTTCTGGTTTTCTGGTGGTTAATTAGAGATAAGAGTCTCACAGACTTTCTGCCTGAACTGGCTTTGAACTGCAATCCTCAGATCTCAGCCTCCTGAGTAGCTAGGATTACAGGCATAAGCCACCTGCACCCAGCTCTTTGTACTGATTTTAATAAAAAGTCTATTTTTCAGATATCAATATGGCTATTCCTGCATTCTTTTTTTTTTTGACTTATGGGGTTTGAACTCTGGGCCTGGGTGCTGTCCCTCAGCTCTTCAGCTCAAGGCAAGAGCTTTACCACTTTAGCCACTTCCAGTTTTCTGGTGGTTAATTGGAGATAAGAGTTTCATGGACTTGCCTGCCTGGGCTGGGCAGTCCTCTGATCTCAGCCTACTTAGTATTCAAGATTACAAGCCTGAGCCACTGGTGCCTAGCTTACTCCTGCCTTCTTGCAGGGTGCATTTGCATGAAGATTTTTTCCATTCCTTCACTCTGAGTTTGTTTGGCTGTGCTATGGGTCTCTTGGAGAAAACAAATGGATGGATCTTATTTTTTGATTCCTGCTGTCTTTTTATTTTAATTGGTGAATTGATTCCGTTAATGTTTAGGAGAGGTATGCTATGTTTTCTACCATTGTTTTCCTGTATTTTGCTTCTTTCTTCCTGTGCTTACTAAGTTGGTCTTCTAGTGATTTTTGTCTGATGTGTTTCCTTGATTTTGATTGTTTTCTTTTGATTATATTCCTCCCTTTAGTATTCTTCAAAGTGGTGGTTTAGTATTCGTGAATTCCTTAAATTTTTTGTTTGTCATGGAAAGTTTTAGTTTCACAGTCAAATGTAAGTGATAGCTTCACTGGGTACACCAGTTTGGGTTGGCAGTTGTTGATCTTCAGGGCTTAAATAGTACCTTTCCAGGCTCTTCTTGCATTGAGGGTTGTGTGGAGGGTTTGAGGTCTGCAGGAATTCTGATTTTCTTTCCACTGTAATATAGTTCCTTCTTTGATTTTGCAGCATTTAGAATCAATTCCTCGCTATTCAAGTCTAATGTTTTTACTACGACGTGTCTAGAAGTGTTTCTTCTTGGATCCTGTTTACTAGATGTTCTATATGCTTCTGTTAGGTGGATGAAATTTTTCTCTCTTAAGATGGGTGAAGTTTTCTCTATCTTACTGAATAGGTATTCCATGCTTTTACTATGAAATTTTTCCTCCTTGTCAATTCCAATTATACATAGATTTGATTTCTTGGCTGAGTCTGCCAGTTCTTAGATTTTTCCTTTGGTAAGTGTTTTTTCCATACCTTTGACTTTCTGTTCCAGCTCCTCTGTTTTATCCTAAACTCCTGATATTTTGTTTTCCATCTCATTCATTCTGTTACCTATGGCTGCCACTGTGGTTTGCATTGTGGAAATTGAACCGTTTGTGCTGCTGATATTGGTTCTCAAAGTGTTAATTTCATCTTTTAATGAGGTATATACTGTGTCTGTTTTTATCTGCACCTCTTTTTTGATGTCTTGGAATTCCTTTGCCATTTCTTCTTTGTGCCCTTGAAATTGCTTTTGCAACTCCACTTTTATTTCATTGGCTAATTCTGTCATCATTTCTTTTATTTATTTTTTTATTAAAAATTTTTGTTGTTGTTTTTTTCCTTGTTGGTCATGGGGCTTGAGCTCTGGGCTTGGGCACTGTCCTTCAGCTCAAGGTGAGCACTCTACCAGTTGAGCCATAGCACCATTTCCTTAAAAAAATTTTTTTTTGGTCGGTCATGGGGCTTGAACTCAGCCTAGGCGCTGTCCCTCAGCTTTTCAGCTCAAAGCTAGCACTCTACTAATTGAGCCATAGCACCACTTCTGGCCTTTTCTGTTTATGTGGTGCGGAGGAATCAAACCCAGAGCCTCATGCATGCAAGGCAAGCAATCTACCACTGAGCCACCATCTCAGCCCCTGTTACCATTTCTTTAGTGGTTTTTTTTTTTTTTTTTACCTCCATCATTCTCACTGGAGTTCTTTCCTGGATTTCTGTTGGCTTTTGGATTTGGTTTGTTGTCTTGGTTGTGCATGAATCTTGTAATTTTTGTGACTTATGCATTTGGGTTCAGGGATTGTGAGGGTCGTGGCCTGAGTTTGGCCTGTTGATGTCCAATAGGCAGCAGCCTTGGCTTGGCCAGGGCTAGTTCAACTAGGTAGACTAGCCCACACTGGGTCCCCAGGCCAGCTAGTGTCTGTGCAAGTGCTCAGTCCTAGACTAGCCGAAAGGAGCGCAGGGCAGTCTTCAGTAGTGGCTGGGAAGGTTAGATTGAAGCCTCTGGCAAAGGGGTTGGCTTCAGAAGGGTTGGGCTTCCCATGGATGAACAGGATTTTGTGTGCACCTTGGCCCACCCCAGGTGGCACAAGTAGCAGGCACTTGGCTTTCCATGTCTTGTGTGCATGTGAGAGTCATTTCAGCTCCCAGCAGGGTGTACTCTATCAGCTGTAGGCTTGTGCACACACGATTCACGGCTCCCAATGGGCCAATGTACACACGATTTGCAGCTCTTGATGGTCTGGCATGTGCACATGTTTTGCAGGTCCCAACAGGGGCCTGCACATGTATTCACCAAGCAGTTCCTAGTGGGGGAATGCTTTGCCAGCAGCTGTATGCTCAGATCTGTCTGTTGCAGAAGGCTGGAGGAGGGAGCAGTGGGGGACTCATTCAGGGATA
Source organism: Dipodomys ordii (assembly GCF_000151885.1). NCBI lineage: Eukaryota > Metazoa > Chordata > Mammalia > Rodentia > Heteromyidae > Dipodomys > Dipodomys ordii. The sequence goes on along the minus strand of NW_012267717.1, from coordinate 62,408 downwards.
AAGGGGCTGATTCCCGTGGGTGCTTTTATCTCAGGCTTTTATCTCAGACAGTCTGGTTACTCTCCTAATAGGGCTGTGGAGGACAGAGGGTCCTAGCACTCACCAAGTATGAGTCCCTGTGACCTCCCTCTGGAAGCCAACAGGTTGGTTTGGGGGAAGTAAGGATGGTCTTTGACCTCTTGGTTCTCTTCAAGGGTGGTGTTCCTTCTTGGGCAGGAGCAGAGGTCCAGGTCATGCTGTCTCCCATGTGTGGGGGTGGGCCCAGCAGGGTACTCACCAATCCTGGAACTGGTTGTGGCTGACGGTTGGTGCTGTGGCAGATCTCTGAATCTGTGCACTGCAACTCTCAGTTGGGTCTGGTCTCCGCCTTGCTCCACAGCATTTGTTTTAGTTGAGCGTTGACCCATTGGAGCTGCCTAGGTTTGGGTGTCTTGGTGGCTCATCCCTGGTTTCTTTGTTTGTGTGCTTCCAGGTCCAACACTGTAGGACTTTTCTGTGTCTGGATTCTGCAGTCCGCTGGTGGTCCTGGAGTCCCAGGGAGCTGTGAGTTGCTCTCACTGCTAGGTGTTTCTTAAAAAGGGTGAGGTGGAGCCAGTGTGAACGTTCATGAGTGTAATCTCAGCATTTGGGAGGCTGAAGCAGGCAGAATGTGAGATTGAGGTTAGCCTGGCTGCACTTTAAGGGAAAGGGAGGAGAGGACATCATGGTTCATGCCTGTGATCTCAGCGAGTCCAGAGGTTTAGACCAAGATGATCACATCTGGATACCAGTCTCAGCAAAAAGTTAGTGATACCCCATCTCTATAAGTAAGCCAGGTACAGTCGTCATGCTTGTAACTAACAACAAAAAGGGACGCTTAGGTAAGAGGAGTCTGATGCAAGCCTGCTATTAGGCAAGTAACACAAGACTATTGAAAAAATGTCTAAAGGCAAAAATGCTTAAGAGCAAGGCTTAAGTGTGAGTATGAAGCATTGAGTTTAAGCTTCAGTAACTACCTCCCTTTAAAAAAAATGAAGTGGATTTATTTATATCCAAGTTATGTCTGCAAGATTATAAAGGAAAACAAGTGAAAGAGACTCACAGTCCTGCCTCTCATAATACCTATTTAAGCTACTAAGTGAGACACTAAATCTCCATTGCCTGGCTTAGATTCAGGGTTCTTATTAAAGTACCTGCCTGATATGTTTTAGGCACTCAGAAAAGTGACTGAGATCCAATCAACTATTAACTGTTGCTATGTCCTAACACTCTAATGCACATATAATCATACACTTTCACTATTAACTGTCCATATAACATGTTTTTCCTTTATAATCTTGCAGACACACTCTTATCTCCAATTAACCAGCAATAAGCCAGAAGTGGAGGTGTGGCTCAAGTAATAGATAACCAGCCTTGAGCAAAAGAGCTAAGAGAGAATATGAGGCCCAGAGTTGAAATCCCAGTATTGGCACACATACCCAATGGGGGCATGGTTTAAATGGTAAAGCAGCAAGTCCTGTGTGTAGTTCCCAATACTACAGACATTTTTTAATGTAAGTTTTGTGATGGTCTTACAACTAGATCTTTACAATGAAAGTTGCCTTCTCATATCTCTTTTTTTTGGGGGGGGGGTCCGGTCGTGGGGACTGAACTCTGGGCCTGGGCGATGTCCCTCAGCTCTTCAGCTCAAGGCTCTACCACTTGAGCCACTGTGCCACTTCCGGCTTTTTTCTTTTTGCTTATGTGGTGCTGAGGAATCGAACCCAGGGCCTCGAGCATGCAAGCAAGCGCTCTACCACTGAGCCACCTTCCCAGCCCCGCCTGCTCATATCTCCAGTGAGGCCTAGAAACAGGCTGAGCAGAGTTGAATTCATAGGCTGATTAATGGCAGGGTTTGCCTGACCATTTATTTGAATTACAGGATATCCTTGATAACAACCAACTATACAATTTACTTTTTATTCCATTTTAGGCATTTATTTCTTCTTCTGTTTGTTTTCCAGATAATCCAGAATTAGATCCTAAGGATCAAAAGTCAACAAAATGGTATAGTCTTATTTAATACTCAGTGATATGTGATTCAGGAATTAATGATAAAGGTTATTCATGAGCACTTTTTTTTGGTTTTGTAGAATTTTTGTATTTCGGTGCCTTAATATGGTTGCTGTGTTCCAGATTTTCTCAGGGTTTCTGAAGTCAAATACTCAGTATGGCTAATAATGAAATAGCACTGTGATGAGTCACGTAGGCATGTCTGTTTTTAGTTGGAGGTTTTCTTTAGTTACTTGTGATTGTCAGAAAGTCTGTTGGGCGAGTTGTAAGTGACTCAAAAGCCAAAAGGCCCTCATAACTCCGAGTCCTTATACTTAAGTAAGCTTGATCATATTAGGTTCTAATTTTGGTCTTATCTAATTCTTTTCCCTAAAAACATTGCTGTTTCTGGTTCTAAATATATTAGTCTGATGCCTTTTAAGGAGTAGTTTGCATGTTGATGGCTTACTCCTGTAATCCTGGCTATTTGGTAGGCTGAGATCTGATGAAGCCGGTTTGAAGCCAGGAAGAAATTTTGTAAGACTCCTTCAATTAAACAACAAAAAGGCAGAAGTGGAGGTGTGGCTCAAGTGGTAGAAAAAGCTAAGAGTGTGAGGTCCTCAGTTCAAGCCCCAGTACTAGTTCATACAAAAAGAAGGAATAACTTTTATTTGAAAGGAACAGCAAAAAAAAAAAAATCATAATAAACTAAAGATAAGAAATATCAAGAAAGCTGGGCATTGGTGGCTTATGCCTGTAATACTAACTACTCAGGAGGCTGAGATCTAAAGATTGTGGTTCAAAGCCAGCCCAGGCAGGAAAGTCTGTAGACTCTCATCTCCAGTGAACCATCAGAAAATTGAAAGTGGTACTGTGGCTCTAAGTGGTAGAGTGCTAGCCTTGATGAAAGAGCTCAGGGACAGCGCCCAGGCCCCTAAGTTCAAGACAAGAAAGGAAAAAGAAATGTTAAGGAATAGAAACAATTGAGAATTGCACATAAATGTCTCCCACAGCTCAGTAATGTAGATTTGAATGTTTTAAATGGGAAGTTAGAATATTTGAAATGTATGTTTTAAATTGTATATTTAAAATCCTCTCAATCTATTTTCAAGTTTCAGTGTATTTGCAAATGTCTGTCTTATTAATTCCTATTAGTTTTTTTTGTTTTTGTTTTCTTTTGTTTTAGTTTAGCTTTATTTTATGGGGCTTGAACTCAGGCCTAAACTCTACCACTTTGAGCCACAGCTCCGCTTTCAGTTTTCTGGTGGTTAATTGGGGATAAGAGTCTTATGGACTTCCCTGCCTGGTCTGGCTTTGAACCATGTTCCTCAGATCTCAGCCCCCTAAGCAGCTGGGACTAGAGGTGTGAGCCACCTGGCACCCAGCTAGAAGTTTATTTTTAAGAAACTGAAGTGCAGGCCGGGTACTCATGCTTATAATCTTAGCTGCACAGAAGGCTGAGATCTGAGGATTCTGATTTGAAACAGAAAAGTTTGTGAGGTTCTTATCTCCAGTTAACCAAGAAGAGGTGTAGCTCACTTGGAAGAGCACCAACCTTGAGTAAAAAAGCCAAACAAAGCTGAACTTGTGACTTTCCAGAAAACTGGAAGTGGCACTGTGGCTCAAAGTGGTGGAGCACTAGCCTTGAGCAAAAAGAGCTCAGGAACAGTGCCCAGGCCCAGAGTTCAAGCCCCATGACTGACCAGAAAAACAAACAAACAAGCAAGCCAAACAAGATTGAGAGGCCCTGAATCTAAGCCAAGTACTAGAGAGAGACAGAGAAAGAGGAAAATGATAGATGGGAAAGAGAGAGGGAGGGAGGAAAAGGATGGATGGAGGGAAGGAAGAAAAAAAAGAAAAAAGGAAATTAAATGAAATGTGAGTGTTCAAAGATGACTGAGCTTTTTATAGTCAGCCACTGGGTGATTCATCTGTCCAGTCTGCTTCCAAAACTAGCTCCGCCTTTTCCTTTCCTAGGATGTCACACCACCTCTTACCACTTGTCTCCTTTCCTTGCCTAGTGCATTCATTGGCTGTTCTTTGCTCACATTAAACCTTCATCTTTCAGCACAAAATCTGCATTTTTGGCTGGACTAATATTTTAAATAAGACATTATCTTCCTTAAAGCAGGCCAAGGCTTTTTTTGTTTGTGTTTTGCTTCATTTTGTGGAACTGGCGATTGAACCTAGGGCTTTGAGCTTGCTAGAAAAGTATCTCTTGACCCATGGCCTCAGTCCCTTTGTTCATATTTTGGTTTTGAGATAGGGTCTCTACTTTTTCTCCCAGGCTGGCCTTGAACTTGGGATCCTGCCTTCACTTTTTGAGTATCTGGAATTACAGGTATGAACTAGCTCTTAAATAAGTCTTGAAAATGATTGAGGTGAGATTTCCACTGCCTTTCTTCAGTTCTATTTTTTTTTTTTTCTGTCTTTTATTTCTGGTGCTAGTATTAAGAGCTTGAATGTAAGGCTTGGTATGTTGATCCTTAGTTTTGCTTTTGTTTTTGTTTTTTGGGTTTTCTTTTGGTCCTAGAGCTTGAACTCAGGGCTGAGGCACTGTCCTTGAACTTTTTTGCCCATAGGACCACTTCTAGTTTTCTGGAGGTAAATAGGAGATAAGAGTCTCATAGACTTTCCTGCCTGGACTAGCTTCAAACCTCAATCCTCAGGTTCTCAGCCTGTTGAGTAGGTAGGATTACAGGCATGAGCCACCAGTGCCCAGCTCAAGGCTGGCTCTTTGTCACTTGAATCACAGCTCCACTTTTGCCTTATTTCTGATTAATTGGAGATAAGAATCTCATAGACTTTTCCTGCCTAAACTGGCTTTGAACCACAATCCTCACATCTCAGCCTACTGAGTAATTAGGATTACATTTGTGATTTACAGATATCTGGCCAGTTACCTTACTTTTGGAGTTTGATATGAACCTTTTGATCATCAATAGTAAAGCCACCTGAGAAAGGTACCAGTTTGAGCTCGTGTAGTTGCATGCAAGTCTCTGTTTCAGTTTGAATTGATTTTGTACAGGATGAGAAAGAGACTAGTTTCAATCTTATACATGAGAATATCTCATTTTCCTATGCTGACGAGGCTGACATTTCTCCAAACTTGTATTTTTGGCACGTTTTGTCAGTGATCTGATGGCCTAAGCTATGTGAGTTTAATCTGCATTTCTGTTTCTGTGCCAGTACCATGCTGTTTTTGTTACTGTGGCTCTGTTGTATACTTTGAAGACTAATATTGTTTCTTCTCTATCTTTTCCTCAAGATTGCATAAATTGTTTATAGTCTTTGTTGCATCTACATAAATTTTATATTTTTTTCTATTTCTATGAAGAATGACATTGGAATTTTTTTTGCATTGAAACTATAGACTTTTTGGCAATGTAGCCACTTTCATGATATTAATTATTTTATCCAAGGAGTATGGGAGATTTTTTTCATTTTCTAATATCGTCCTCAATATTTTTCTTCAGTGTTTTATAGTTCTTATTGCAGAGGTTTTCACCTTCTTAGTTAAGTTTATCCTTTTATGCTTTTTGTTTTTTGAAGCTGATTATTTTCTGAAATATTTTTCACACCTGATTTGTTTATTAGTAATTGATAAGTGGCAAAGCTACATATGTGTGTGCATGTGTGAGCATGTGCGCTGATCCTGGAGCTTGAACTCTGGGCCTGGTTGCTGCCCCAAGCTTTTTTGCTCAAGGCTAATGCTCTCCAACTTGAACCACAGCTCCATGTCTGACCTTTTGACTTGCCTGTTCAGACTGATTTCAAATCTCAATTCTCAGATCTCAGTTTCTTGAGTAGCTAGGATTATTTATAGGCATGAGCTACAAGTGCCCAACTAAGATTTTTTTATTGTAAATTTAGTGTACAGAGGGGTTACAATTATATAAGTAATGAGTACATTTAAAAATATTAAAAAATTTGTTATAAAGATACAGTACAGAGAGGTTACAGTTACGTGAATAAGGTAATAAGTACATTTCCTATCAAGCATTGTTACCCCCTCCTTCGTTTTTCCTCTACTATCCCTTCATTCTCTATCTCCCTATCTCCTCCCTTCCTCCATACTAAGTTGTAAAGTTCCTTGTAAACAGAGTCTTGTATGTCTCATTGTTACCATGGGTCAACCTGTATCTTTGTTTCAGCATTTTGTTATTCCCTTCCCCCCAGCTAAGATTTTTGAATGTTATTTTGTATCTTTTTTTTCTAATTTTAAACATTTGGTTTAAGTGTTTTTTTTTTTTAAATATGTAAACCTTTGCTGTCATTTTGATTTTGTTTGAGATGAATTTTTGAAAGTAGAATTATGACAAAAGGTAAAGGTATCTTTTACAGTTTCTGTTATTTTTATTTTTTTATTTTATTTTTTTGGGTCCAGTTGTGGGGCCTGAACTCTGGGCCTGGGCGCTGTCCCTCAGCTCTTCAGCTCAAGGCCAGCGCTCTACCACTTGAGCCATGGCACCACTTCTGGCTTTTTTCTTATGTGGTGCTGAGGAATCGAACCCAGGGCCTCAGGCATGCAAGGCAAGCGCTCTACCACTGAGCCATCTTCCTAGCCCCTACAGTTTCTGTTAAAGTTGCCATTTTCCCACCAGAAAGGGTTAGCACATCACAGATGATACAAGAGAAAGGAATCTGAGGATAATTTAGGCTCTGTCAAGACAGTCTCCCTAAATTGTGGCTACTTTTGATATAGGGAACCTGTTTCACATTGCTTTAATGTTTCTTTGTCTTCAATTTGTTGTTGTTGTTGGTCATGGGGCTTGAACTCTGGGTCTGGGTGCTGTCCCTCAGCACTTCAGCTCAAGGCAAGTGCTCTACCACTTGAGCCACAGCACCACTTCTGGTTTTCTGGTTACGTGGTCAGTGTTGTCTAGACAAGTCTTAAGGTCAGTGCCAGCAGCCCAGAGGCTTCAGTCTACCTTCTGTGAAGCAGCCCACTTTGCTTCCTATCTTATCTAACTGAATTATCTTCAAAACACTACTTTGGCTGGCTCAGTGGTAAATGTTAACACTTGAATACCTTTAAATTAATCAAACATTTACTATTCCACCAGGTACTGGTGACCTAGACCTATAATCCTAGTTCCTCAAGGTTTAAGGTTTGTGGTTCAAAGCCTGCATGGCCCAGAAAGTCCATGAGAATTTATCTCTTAACCAGCAAAAAACTGGAAATGGAGGTATGATTCAAGTTAGTGGAATACCAGCCTTGAATCAAAAATCTAAGGAACAGCACCCAGACTCTGAGTTCAAGCCCAGTAATGGTACTCACAAACTATACATTATATAGTTTATAGCTACAGAACTTCCTTATTACTTGACTGGGTTCACATATTTGTGTTTTCTGCCTGATTCTTTTTTTTATGGAAACATTTTATAATTTATATATAAAAATCCCAGTACAAAATCATGTAAAATGACAGGAATGAAGTCTGGGCTTGGGCGCTGTCCCTGCGCTCTTCAGCTCAAGGCACGCTCTCTACCACTTGAGGCACAGCGCCACTTGCGGTTATTGGAGATAAGAGTCTCATGGACTTTCCTGCCCAGGCTGGCTTTGAACTGCGATCCTCAGATCTCAGCCTCTTGAGTAGCTAGGATTATAGGTATGAGCCAGCAGCACCTGGCTTCCACTAGTATTTTTCTGTCTTTTGGTGCTGATCCTTCACTAGGGCACTGGTCCTTCATTTTTTTGTTCAAGGCTAGCATTCTACCATTTGAGCTACAGCTCTACTTTCAGATATTTTGGTGGTTGATTGGAGAGAAGAGTCACAGAAGTTCATGGCTGGGTTGACTTTGAATTGTGATCCTCAGATCTCAGCCTCCTGAATAGCTAGGATTATAGGTATGAACCACTGTGCCCAGCTCAAAATTAATCTTTTTTTTTTTTGCTTTGTGAATAATGCTTTTTTCTTTGATTATTAGATTTTTATTTAAATCTAATGTAGAATTTTTACAAGTAGAGTTAAGCATTTCCAGAGCTTGTTACATGGAATAGGAAAGTTTTTCCCTCCTATTAAATAATTTGTTTTTAATGTGTCCTTTCAGTGTCTATTACTATGGCAATGATGGCAGGGACTACAGCCTCCTTTCCTATGAGCAACCATACCCGGGAAAGAGTGACTGTGGCCAAGCTTACACTGGAAAATTTTTATAGCAACCTGATTGTTCAGCATGAAGAGAGAGAAACCAGGTATATAAAATTCTGGTCACATTTTTGTGAAATAAACTAGGCTGGACATATTAGTGAACCTCTGTAAGGCTATAGGAGGAGAATTGTGAGTTTGGGGACTACATGATGAAACTAAGAAAGAGGGGGTGAAGGAAAGGAGGGAGAGAAGAAGGGAGGAAAATGGAAGGTAAGAAGGAAAAAAGGAAATAAACAAGGTAGCAAACTTGCTGTGATTGGACAGTAAGCATATCTTTCACAAACAATCTGGATGTTATAGATAATTACCTGCTGACTTAATTTTTCTGCCCTGATACTGTATCTAGTTAGATTTTTACAAAATAATTTTCTGGGAATCCAATGCTCTGCATGTCAGCTCAAAAATAGTGGTATATCTTTTGCATTTTCTTTTAGAATGCTGCTTTATCACAACTGTCTTTAATTTCTAGTATTTTCTTACACTTATAGTGTTGTATATGTATCTATGGGGACGGAATAATGTTAATTTTTTTTAAATTCGGGGCCTAGCTTTTTCATTCAAGGCTAGCCCTCTACCACTTGAGTCACAGTTCCACCTTCAGCTTTTTGATGTTTAATTGGAGATAAGATTCTCACAGGTTTTTATGCCCAGGCTGGCTTTGAACTGCAACCCTCAGATCTCCTAAGACACAGATGTGAACCACCATGCCCAGCTCTCTTTTGTTACTTGATCTGCTTACTTAACCAAGTTGGAGTACCATTTAAAAAGTTGAAAGCGGGGTTGGGAAGGTTGCTCAATGGTAGAGTGCTTGCCTTGCATGCAAGAGGCCCTGGGTTCGATTCCTCAACACCACCTAAACAGAAAAAGCCAGAAGTGGGCACTGGCTTAAGTGGTAGAGTGCGAGCCTTGAGCTGAAGAGCTGAGGGGCAGCACTCAGGCCCAGACTTCAAGCTCCATGACCAGCAAAAAAAAAAAAAAAAGGTAGAAAGCTAGATAGGCACTTAGCCTATATTATGCCTATAATTCTAGCCACTGAAGAGCTGAGGGGCAGCACTCAGGCCCAGACTTCAAGCTCCATGACCAGCAAAAAAAAAAAAAAAGTAGAAAGCTAGATAGGCAGTTAGCATATATTATGCCTATAATTCTAGCTACTGGGGAGGCTGAGATTGTGAGGATCGTAGTTTGGGGCTACCCTGAGCAGAAACATTCACAAGCCTTCTCCTCAATTGAATACTAGATATGATTGTTCAATGGAAGCCTAACATAGGCACATCATACCCAAGGGTGCACCTGAGCAGGAAGCAAGAACTCAGCTAAAAAATAACCAATAGAAAACAAGTCTGGACATATGTCTCAGCAGTGAGAGCCTGTATTTAATAAGCATGAGGCTTAGAGTTCTAATCCTAATACTGAAAAAGAATTTTTTTTTTGGGGTCCGGTTGTGGGGCCTGAACTCTGGGCCTGGGCACTGTCCCTCAGCTCTTCAGTTCAAGGCTAGCACTCTACTACTTGAGCCACAGCGCCACTTCCGGCTTTTTTCTTTTTGCTTATGTGGTGCTGAGTATTGGAACCCAGGGCCTCATGCATGCAAAGCAAGCACTCTACCACTGAGCCACCTTCCCAGCCCCTGAAAAAGAATACTTTAAATTAAAAAATAATACCTGAAATTGGCTGTATCTTGAAAAGCAAATGTGATAGAGAGTTATATGCATAAAGGACCTCCCAGTTTCCAAAGAATTCTAATGAAATTAAATATACTTGTTGCACTGAACATCTATCCTTGAGTAGGAAAATTAAGCTTCAAGTAAATGATTTACATTTTACCAATAAGTGTTAGAATTAAGATTCAGATACAAGAAAGGATAAGCATCTTAAAATGTATGCTTTCAACATTATTACCTTCCTCTACTAGTATAAGCATGAAGAAATAATATTTTAGGTAGCCAGAACATTAGATAATAATTCTCTATTAGAATATTAGTCATCTTTATTAACTAACAGTTCGTTACAGGAAAGGAAAGGAAGCTTTAGCAATAATGATTTGAGCTAAAGATGTAGGTCAGTAGTAGAGCACCTCTCTAGCATATGTAAGGACCTAAATTTGTCCCCCAGCACTGGAAAAAAATAAACTAAAAAGCTTTATAGTGGCTCACACCTGTAATCCTAGCTATTTGGAAGGCTGAGATCTGAGGATCCCAGTTCAAAGCTAGTCTAAGAAGTCTAAGACATTCTTATCTTTAATTAGGCAGCAAAAAGTCAGAAGTGGAACTGTGGCTCGAGTGGTGACTAGCATTGTGAAAAGGCTCAGGGACAGTGCCCAGGCTCTGAATTTAAGCCCAGTACTAACAACAACTTTGGCCAGTATGAAAAACAAAGTATACATATATATATAATTTATATATATATATATATTTGGTAGTTATGGTGGTGGTCATGGTCATGGTTATGGTGCTCATGGGGCTTGAACTCAAGGCCTGAGTACTATCCCTGAGCTCTTTCACTGAAGGCTAGCATTCTACCATTTTGAGCCATAGTTCCAGTTGCAGTTTTTAAGTGATTAATTGGATATATGAGTCTCATAGGGACTTTTTCTGCCCACGCTGTTTTCAAACCAAATCTTGATCCTAGGATCCAGTCTCCTGAGTAGCTAGGATTATAGGCATGAGGCCAACACTTATATCTTGAGAGTTCTTTGTAAACACCTGAATCTTGATTCAATGTGGAAGTTTCTTTTTAGCCTAGCATTCAGAGTGGTTAACTTAAATAAATATATTTCTTAAATAGAAATAAGAATACATGTAAAATTTTAACTGTCTTGTCTTTTGAAAAGGCAGAAGAAATTAGAAGTGGCCATGGAAGAAGAAGGATTAGCAGATGAAGAGGTAAAGTGATCTATAGTAACTGTACAAAAATTAATCCCAGTGATTTTATCAATGTCAACTGGTTTTATAACGTAATACTTCTATAACTTTTAAACTTTTTTATAACAAATGATTTCACCATTTGACTATGGGCTTGTTTGTTGCAATTCTAGCCACCTTTATAAGGAGGCAGAATTTTTTTTTAATTCCAACAATATTTGGTGAACATAATTTACGGTATTCTAGATGAATAGAACAAAAATTTTAGGTCCCTGAGAGTTAGTCTATAGTTCAACTCTTCTCAAAATTTTTTATAAGGCCAAGTGCTGGTGGCTCACACTTGTAATCATAGCTACTCATGAGGCTGAGATCTGAGGATTACAAAAGTGGAGATGTGTATTAAGTGGTAGAGCACTAGCTTTGAGTGAAAAAGCCAAGTGAGAACATGAAGCCCTAATTTAAGTCCTAAGATTGGCACAGACAAACAAAATCATTTATAAATATTTTTTTAAACCTTCTTTCTTGTGGGTGGGGACAGTGGGAGAGAGTAAGACAAGGGGTGACATTGTCCAAAAAGAGATATGCTCTTTATCTGATGTATGTAACTATAATCCCTCTGTATATCCTTTATAATAACAATTTTGTCGGTTGTGGGGCTTGAACTCTGGGCCTGGGTGCTGTCCCTGCACTCTTCAGCTCAAGGCAAGCGCTCTACCACTTGAGCCACATGCCACTTCCAGTTTTCTAGTGGTTTCTTAGAGATAAGAATCTCATGGACTTTTCTGCCTGCGCTGGCTTTGAACTGTGATCCTCAGATCTCAGTCTCCTTAGTAGCTATGATTATAGGCATGCGCCACCGGTGCCCGCTAAAAATTCTTTTAAAAAACACAAAAAAATTCTTTCTGCAGTCCAGCCTTACTATCCTAATTTCAGCTACTGTACATTTCACCTACAGAATGACTGACCTGAAAGTCTATTTTCTGCCCATTTTTTTTTCCTTCACATTATAATCAGAATGATCATTTGTTTCCAGAGTTGCTCAGTTTCCTTCTTTGCCTTCTGAAGGTAAGGGCAAACTCCTGCACACCCATGTGTAGAACTCTTTACCCTTTATTTTCTCTCTTTCTAACTTCATTTCTGGCCACCCTCTGCCTTCCACAATGGCCAATATGGAATTGCCAGAGCTTTTAGATCTTACTTTGCATCTCCTTTCCACTGGGAAATGTTTTCTGATTGCTCAGTTATTTGTCCTACCCTCTATCCTAATTGTGCTTCTCTCCCAAGGCAGCCTTAAAATTCAGCTTCCCATAGAGGGAGACATTAATGACCTCCTATTTTTGATGCTACATCACAAAACAAATCAACATATGGATTTTATTATTGTTAAGTACTAAATATCTGCATCTTCACAGAGACTAAATTATTTTGTAATTTAAAACTTCTTAAAATAAGGACCCTTGGTGACTATTGTGGGTAGGGTCTAAGATTAGTTTTATACAGAGTTTTGCCTTTCCATCTAATGAGTCCAGTACCTGTGTTATACAAGTTTTAACTCTGGACCTTTGTTGCATACACACTTGATAAGTTCATTTAAGCTTAAATTTGTTTCAGTGATTTCCCTTAAAAGAAGAAAAAGTGTGAGTAGCATTATCTTTTTGAAGTATTATAGCATTATATTGTCAAAGTACTAGTCATCAGAAGTTTTAGATATTGGCCAGTAATCTTGTATTATTTGCTAGCTACATGGAGCAGTGGGAGATCTTTTACATTTGAATGTAAGTTCGTTTAGATTTTAATTCCATCTCTGTGATATTAGGCAAATTAATAATAACCCAGTGAAAGAGAAAATTATTTTACAGCTGATTGTGAGCATTTTAAGAAATAAGTTAAAATGTCTAATCTTAGTGGACATTCCATTCATTCATATCCATCTTCCTTTCCTTCCTCTCTCCCTTCCCCTCTCCTTTCCTTCCTTCCTTCCTTCCTTCCTTCCTTCCTTCCTTCCTTCCTTCCTTCCTTCCTTTCTTCTCTCTCTCCCTCCCTCCCTTCTTTCATTCTCTCTCTCCCCTCCCCCTTCCCTCTATCCTTCCTTCCTTATACTGATTTTAAGCTCAAGCTATAGTGCACAATAAAGATGAAATAAAATGTGCATCATATTTTAATCTCTAAAGCTAAAAAGGGAAATTTTGTAAGGTCTCATTCAGTAAATCAGATGATTGTGTGTGCAGGTATGTAAATATGTATATATGTTATAGTTCTGGAGGGATAGTTCAGGATACAGATCTTGCCTATTATGTTTAAGGTGCTAGGTTTCATCCCTAGCATGACCAAAAATTAAGAAAAAATGCAATAATAAATATTTATACACTATAAGATATGGCAGTCTTTAGTAAAATCAGATGCTGAGAGCTGGTGGCTCACACTGTAATTCTAATTACTATGGAGGCTGAGATATAAGGATTGACTTGTTTTCTTGTTTTTTTTTTTTTTATTGTGTTTTTTTGGTCATCATGTGGCTTGAACTCTGGGCCTGAGTGCTGTCCCTCTGCTCTTCAGCTTAAGACTAGCAGCACTCTACCACTTGAGCCACAGTGCCACTTCCAGTTTTCTGGTGGTTTATTGGAGATAAGCGTCTCACAGACGTTCCTGCCTGGGCTGGCTTTGAATGGAGATCCTCAGATCTCAGCCTCCTGAGTAGCTAGAATTACAGGCATGAGAAACCACTACCGAGCGAGGATTGTGATTTGAAGCCAGCTTGAGCAGACAGATCTGTGAGGCGTGTCTGTGTGTGTGTGTGTGTGTGTGTGTGTGAGAGAGAGAGAGAGAGAGATGGGGCTTGAACTGAGGCGTGTGTGTGTGTGTGTGTGTGTGTGTGTGTGTCCCTAAACTCTTTTGCTCAAAGTTAGCACTCTACTGCATAAACCACAGCACCAGCTTAGAGAGTCTTATCTCCAATTAATCAGCAAAATGTCAGAAGTGAGCCTGGTGCTAGTGGCTCATGCCTGTTATACCAGCTGCTTAGGAGGCTGAGATCTGAGGATTGTAGTCCAAAGCCAAACTGGGGCAAGAAAGTTTGTGAGACAATTAACTACTCCAATTAACTTCTAAAAGAGCCAGAAGTGGACCTGTGGCTCAAGTGGTAGAGCATTAGCCTTGAACAGGCCCTGAATTCAAGCCCTAGGAACATCCTCCCCCCCCCCCCAAAAAAAAAAGCCAGAAATGAAGGTATGGTTCAAGTGGTGGAGTAACCACCTGGAGTGAAAAAGCCTAGGGATAGCATGAGGCCCTGAGTTCAAGCCTCAGTATTGGCACAAAAAAGACAAACAGATATCCCTGCAGATTACCCATCATCGGAAAAATAATGTTTCATGAAAGAAATATTAGTTGATTTTGATGCGCAAAGATCTTCCATCTTCTGCAGGGTATTACAATTTGAATCTTAAAGGATGGGAAAATTTTGTATTATAGACAAGTAAAAGACAAAATTATATGTATATATAAATATATGTGAACATGTCACATAAGTTGATAGCACTAGTGGAAAGCTACTCTTAGAATAACTAACTAAGAAAGGTAGACTATTTGCTAGATGACTGGGAATCACAACCTAGTTGATGAATAGCCTCCCTGACTAGCTAGGGTTATAGGTGTGAGCCACCAGCACCTGGCTCATTGGTGTTCTTTAATTTGAATTTGCTTCAGACACCTGAGCTGCAAAGTATACTACAAAAAACAAAAATCTTGAGATCAAATTTGTTTTTGAAGTTATATAATATTACAGGTAATTAATTCCCATTATGGTATTACATGATCCATACAATGATGATTCTTCCTTTTTGGTATAAGTTGTATTCAAAACTATGTAAGCATTATTAATGGCCACATTATATAAGTTGTCAGATATTCCAATGAACATCATCTCATCATTGATTTGGTTGATTCCTGTCTAGATTTTTAGTACATGTTATGAAACTGTACAACTGGCTAGACTTTTTTTTTTTTTTTTTTTGTCTTTTGTAGGCCTGGGTGCTGTCCCTTTGAGGAATCGAACCCAGGGCCTCATGCATGCAAGGCAAGCACTCTACTGCTGAGCCACCTTCCCAGCCCTATGGCTAGACTTTTTAAATTAAACAAGTTTCTGCACCTATACTAACTGAACTCTGTGTTTTGGTGCTGGTATTGGGGCTTGAACTCAGGATGTTCTGATCTTGGCTTTTTCACTCAAGGCTAGCATGCTGCCTTGAGCCACACCTTTACTCCTTGCCTTTTATGGTTAATTGGAAGTAAGTCTCACGGACTTTCCTGCCTAGAATGGCTTTGAATTGTGATTCCTAGATCTCACCCTTCCAAGTAACTAAAGATTACTTACACGCAATAGGTTAGCGCAATAGGTTAGCGCGGTACTTATAAGATTACTTACACGTGGGAGCCCCTAGGCCAGGCCTGTACTTTGTTATGTCAACAAAGCAAAAGCTTTTTTGCTACCTTCTTGGAGAACATGATACTATACTGCCACCAATTGGCCTTTTCAAGAAGTCATAGTTTTAAATTTGAAAACAAAGTCCTTTTAAGGCTGTGAATTCTTACAAACAAAAAAGAGTACACCATTAATTTCTTCTTTTTGTAAAAAGAAGTAAAATCTTCCTTACTGTTGATGTAGAATGTTAGTTTTTATCATTATATAGTTGTAACTTTTTTTTTTTTGGTTGGTCGTGGGGCTTGAACTCTGGGCTTGGGCGCTGTCCTTGTGCTCTTCAGCTCAAGGCGAGCGCTCTACTGCTTGAGCCACAGCACCACTTCCAGTTTTCTAGCGGTTTATTGGAGGTAAGAGTCTCACGAACTTTCCTGCCCGGGCTGGCTTTGAACCACGATCCTCAGATCTCAGCCTCCTGAGTAGCTAGGATGACAGGTGTGAGCCATGGGTGCCCAGCTTATGGTTGTAACTTTCATTGTATGCAACTATTTTATAGATTTAAAGCCCAGAACATACCTATTAAGTCTGTATATCTCTTAGGAAAATAATGCTTGTTTCATTTTTATGTTAATTCTCATTGCCTGATTTGTGTGTGTGTGGTGTGTGTATGTGTGCGCGTGCGTGCATGTGGGTGTGTGTGTGTGCACACGTATTTGTGTCTGTACTGAACTCAAGGCTTCACTTAGCTGTTTTGTTCAAGGCTGGTCATCTACCACTTGATTGACACCTCTCCTTCCCACTTTATGCTAGTTATTTAGTGACAAGAGTTGCACAGACTTTACTGCTCAGGCTGGTTTTGAACCAGGATCCTCAGATCTTAGCTTCTTGAGTACCTAGGATTACAGGTGTGAGCTATCAGCACCCAGTTACCACCTGGTGCCTTACCAAAAAAATGTTCTGTTTCATTTTGTTGTCCAAATTTTCCACAGTAACCTCTATGTTTTGTAGTCAGCAGATATCAAAAGGCTATTGGTCAAAGCTTTTTAATTGCATACATAACTTTTATTTTCACACCACTATAATTTCCACCATTGATGTATAAGTTCACTTAGGTGTTTGAATCCAAGATGTAATATCTTTATTTCGTCTTCTTTAATATTGCTAGAGGTATCAGAAATTCTATTCTATGTATGATACATGTTTAAGTATTTAGATAGTTCACCTAACTCTGTTTAGAAGATACTGGCAGGCACAGGGATGGTGCAGTTGTTTCTGTTAATTTCAGCTGATACTTTTTTGCCAGGCTTGAACCCTGAGCCTGAGCTTCTTTTGCTCAAGTCTAGCACTCTACCACTTGAGCCACAGCTCCACTTCCAGCTTTTTCTGTGTATGTGGTACTGAGGAGTCGAACCCAGGGCTTCATGGCATGCTATACAAGCACTCTACCACTGAGCCACATTCCCAGCCCAATTTCAGCTGAATTTAAGAGCAGTATTTCTGAACCATTACGGACATTGTGACTTCTTCTGAATTGAGCCAGTTGAAAATGAGCAGGTGTTTAAATTTTTTCACAATGTTTGTTGTTGCTTTTTTGTTTCTCATTCTGTGTTACCTCTATTAAAAACTATCAAAACCCCAGAATTTTTTTTTATTGTGAAAATACTGTACAGAGGGGTTACAATTACATGGGCAAGATAATGAGTATATTTCTTATCAAGCATTGTTGCCTCCTCCTTTGTTTGCTCTTCCCATCCCTTCCCATTCTTCCCCCCCCACCCCCTCCCAGAATTATTTTTGGTGAGGAAGAAAAAGTGACATTTAGAACAACAGAATAAATACCTATTCTAATTGTAACCCTCAGGTATTAATGTTATTTATTTATTTTATTTTTGTTTTTGTCCAGGGGTTTGAATTCAGCATCTGGGCACTGTCCCTGAGCTCTTTTACTCAAGGCTACTTCTCTACAATTTGAGCCACAGCTCCATTTCAGCTTTTTTTGGTAGTTAATTGGAGATAAGAGTCTCACAGATTTTTCTGCCTGGCTGGCCTCAAACTGCAATTCTCAGCTCCCATCCTGAGTAGTTAGGATTACAGGAATGAGCCACTAATATCTGACAATGTTATTTAATATTTATAATCTTTGTAGAAGCAAATATAAAAGTGATGATGAATATTTCATTGATTTTTTTTGTGCCATTATTGGTTCTTGAACTCAGGGCCTAGACAATGTTTGAGCTTTTTTGCTTGTGGCTAGTGGTCTACCATTTAAGCCACAGTTCAACTTTTGACTTTATGGTAATTAATTAGAAATAAGAGTTCACAACCTGGGTTAGCTTCAAACTGCAGCTCTCAGATCTCAGCCTCCTGAGTAGCTAGAATTTAAGGTGTGAGCCACCAGCATCCAGCTTATGTATGTTTCTTACAATTCTGTATTTTCAGGAAATTTGTTGTCAATTCATAAGTTTGTTTAAATTTATCTAAAAGTAAATTCAACTAGAACATTATGATTTGGGAATCATAAATCTTAGTAGTTGTAAGAGAACCATCTTGGGAATAAGAATTAAAGCAAAGTAGATTTTCTGACAGAATTTTCTGACTATCAGAATTCTTAGATTATTTTTCTAAAGTTTAATTTTGTTTTATAATTGGCATATAGAAGAAAGAATTATATGTGAACTCGTTAATTCTTTTGTTTGTTTATTTTTTCTGTTTGGTCGGTTGGGGGGCTTGAACTCTGGGCCTGGGCACTGTCCCTGCGCCCTTCAGCTCAAGGCTAGTGCCCTACTGCTTGAGCCACAGCGCCACTTCCAGTTTTCTAGTGGTTTATTAGAGATAAGAGTCTCGGGGCTGGGAAGGTGGCTCAGTGGTATAGTGCTTGCCTTGCATGCATGAGGCCCTGGGTTCGATTCCTCAGCACCACATAAGCAGAAAAAAAAAAGCTGGAAGTGGCGCTGTGGCTCATGTGGTACAGCGCTAGCCTTGAGCTGAAGAGCTGAGGGACAGCGCCCAGGCCCAGAGTTCAGGCCCACGACTGGACCCCCCCCCAAAAAAAAAAAAAAAAAGAGTCTCATAGACTTTCCTGCCCAGGCTGGCTTTGAACTGTGATCCTCAGATCTCAGCCTCCTGAGTAGCTAGGATTACAGGTGTGAACCACCGGCACCCAGCTTATCATTAATTCTTTTATGAATTAAGTTAGTAAGTTACAAAGGTGAAAAATGATTGTAATGAGATTAATTTTAGTTGATCTCAAGATTAGTTCATCTCAATTAAGATTGAGATTAATTAAGGTGAAATACTAAAAATGATTCTTGGCCACATACTCTGTAAGGTCCACATTTGTAAATCTCAGGAGGCTGAGGTTCTGAGGAGCCTGATTCAAAGCCAGCTTGAGCAGAAAAAGCCGAGAAAAATCTTACGTTCAATTAACCAGCAAAAAGCTGGAAATGGAGCTTTGGCTCAAATGGTAGAGTACCAAGCTTGAGTTAGAATGCTCAAAGACAGTACCCAGGTCCTGAAATCAAGCCCAAAGACTGACAAAAAAATAAATACATAGATAACATTAATTAGCAAACACAGATAAATGCACACAAATGTTTTAAGATTGTTTTATTCTTTCTGTGTTTAATGAATATTTTATGATAACTAGATTATTGTACAAGTGTATACGATTTAAAATATTTTACCTCAGTTTTATTTTAAAATCTTTTTTTAAATTGTCTCTTTTCTATAGAAAAAGTTACGTCGATCACAACATGCTCGCAAGGAGACAGAGTTCTTAAGGCTCAAGAGGACCAGGCTGGGCTTGGATGATTTTGAGTCTCTGAAAGTTATAGGAAGAGGAGCTTTTGGAGAGGTAAGCTGTTTTTCTTCAAGTTATCATTGTTGAAGGTATGTATCCTAAATGGTTTAAAATGTAATTCTGGGAATGCTACCAAAGGCAAGTTGCTACTTTCTTTAACGGTATCTGCTTTTCACTCTTGAACAAATAGGTGTGACTGTTTTACTTCTATAATATATAGTTTATTTTCTAGGTGAGGCTGGTCCAGAAGAAAGATACAGGCCATATCTATGCAATGAAGATATTAAGAAAAGCTGATATGCTTGAAAAAGAACAGGTATGAGTTCTTTCATATCTACAGTGCAAAGGAACACCACCACAATTAAGTGGGTTTTTTTTTTTGTTTGTTTTTTGTTGGTTGTGGGCTTGAACTCTGGGCCTGGGCACTCTCAGCTCTTCAGCTCAAGGCTAGTGAGTGCTCTACCACTTGAGCCACAGCACCACTTTCGGTTTTCTGGTGGTTTTTTATTGGAGATAAGAGTCTCATGGACTTCCCTGCCTGGGCTGGCTTTCAGCCGTGATCCTCAGATCTCAACCTCCTGAGTAGCTAGGATTACAGGTGTGAGCCACGGGCACCCAGTTTCAATTAAGTGTTTTAGAGTAAGTGCTTATATTGGAATTTTTTAGAAGAAATCAGTTTTTATGTAATCTGTTAAATTTTTTTGCTGTGGTTTTATTGAGAAAAGGTCAAATTATGTTGCTCAGGCTGGCCTGGAACTCAAGATCCTTTTCTCTCCACCTCTCAATGCTAGGATTATAGACACAAACCTACACACCCAATTGTAATCTAATAATTAATTTGTGACAGCTTTCTAATGTAGTGTTTTTCAGTTCTTATTTAAAATGCCTTTTAATTTTGTAATCTGTGCATTAGTCTGCTTGGGGCATTATGACAAAATACCACAAGCTGGGTGGCATAAATAGTAGAAATGTGCTTTCTCATATTGTGGAGACTGGAACTCCAAGGCCAAGGTTGTGGTAGGATTTGGTTCATAATGAGATCTCTCTTCCTGGCTTGAAGATGGCTTCCTTCTCTGAAATCCTCACCTGATCTTTCCAGCAAAAAGAGAGCAAGCACACTCAGAAATTCTGGTATCTCTTCTTAAAGACCCTATTCTCATCCTTATTACCTCATTTAGCCATAATTATTTTCTTAGAGGCCCCATCTCCAAATGAAGTCACCCCAGGATGGAGAGACTCAGTCTATAACATAATGCTTTCTGAAAAAATTTCTTTTTTGAATATACTGAAAATTAGGACCAGGTTTCATTCAGCAGCTTTCAATCCTATCCCATATCAAAGAAGCACAACTTGTTTCCTGAAGATTTGCTAATTGCAAAATCTTTTCACCGGATGCCAGTGGCTCACACCTGTAATCCTAGCTATGAGGAGGCTGAGATCTGTGGATCATGGTTCAAAACTAGCCCTGGCAAGCTGGAGACTCTTATCTCCAATAAACCATCAGAAAATTGGAAGTGGCGCTGTGGCTCAAGCGGTAGAGCACTAGTTTTGAGCTGAAGAGCTGAGGGACAGAACCCAGGCCCAGAGTTCAAGCCCCACAACCAACTCCCACCCCCCCCAAAAAAAAAAAACATCTTTTATGGGTATGTGAGTGTATGTGCTCACACATGTGTTTGTGTGTGCATGTGTGCGTGCATACATGTACTCTTGCCGATACTAGATCTTGAACTCAGGGGCTTGCCTCTCACACAGCCTTTTCAGCTTCAGGCTGGCACTTGAGCCACACCTTCACTTCTGGCTTTTTGCTGATTAATTGTACATCATAAGCATCTCCTAGATTTTCCTGCTCAGGCTTGTTTTGAACTGGTATCCTCCTAAGTATCTAGAATTACAGATGTGAACCACTGGCACCCAGCTTATCAGTCAGATTTTCATCTTTTTTAGGGGGGTCCAGTCGTGGGGCCTGAACTCTGGGCCTGATCACTGTCCCTCAGCTCTTCAGCTCAAGGCTAGCGCTCTACCACTTGAGCCACAGTGCTACTTCTGGCTTTTTTCTTTTTGCTTATGTGGTGCTGAGGAATCGAACCCAGGGCCTCATGCATGCAAAGCAAACGCTCTACAACTGAGCCATCTTCCCAGCCCAGATTTTCATTTAATTACCAAAAAGCCAGAAGTGGAGCTTCTGTGATTGATAGAGTACCAGCCATGAGTGAAACAGCTAAGGGACAGTGCCCAGTTCCTGAGTTCGGGCCCCAGTACAGACACAGCAAAATAAAATGAAATACAAAATTTAAATTAGATTAAAAAATGTTTATATTTTGAAGGAAGAGCTAGCAGAATTTGCTTTGATGGGCTATTGAAGAGGTAGAGAATGAGGAAGAATCTTGAGGGGAAGGAAGAAAAATCAAGGAGAAAGAATTGGGGAAGATAAATTGCCTAGGCAGAGTATAGCTATCTCAACATTTACTGCACTAGGAATAATGCAGTCCTTCTTTAGATGATGTCTTAAGTAATCATATTTTATTACCCTGGAACAGTTTGCAAATGTGTTCTTACATGCTTTTGGTCTGAGTTCATAATGGTGAAAATTTCAAAAGTGAGCCAGGCGCTGTTGGCTTCAAGGCCTGTAATCTGAGGATTACAGAGATCAGAGATCTGAGGATCATTGTTTAAAGCCAGCCCAGGCAGGAAAGTCTGTGAGACTCTTATCTCCAATTAACCACCAGAAAAAGCCAGAAGCAGTCCTGTGGCTCAAGTGGTAGTGGGCTAGCCTTGAGCAAAAGAGCTCAGGGACAGTGCCCAGGCCCAGAGTTCAAGCCTCAGGACTCTCCCTCTTTCCCATCTCCCCGGCAAAAAAGAGAAAATTTCAAAAGCATAAAATCAAATCTTGTTAGCTTGAAGAAAGAATATATAATTCAAAAACATCTGACTCCTGGCCCTTGTGGCTCACACCTATAATCCTAGCTATACAGGAGGCTGAGATCTGAGCATCCCAATTCAAAGCCATCCTAGGCTGATAAATCTAACAGACTCTTAGCTCCAATTAACCAGCAAAAAGCCAGAAGTGGAAGTATGGAATTTCCTGATATTCTCTATTTCATGAGAACATGAACACATGTGTTTCCATTTTTTCCCTAAAATTCCAGATATTACTAGATGGCTAAAAGACAAGCTTTAAAAATGTGTAATGTATTACAGTTTTTTCAATACATTTTCATCTAGGTGGCTCATATCCGAGCAGAAAGAGATATTTTGGTGGAAGCAGATGGTGCCTGGGTGGTGAAGATGTTTTACAGTTTTCAGGACAAGAGGAACCTTTATCTAATCATGGAATTTCTCCCTGGAGGTAAATAACAATGGCATTGATTCTTGTATACATTCCTTCCTCTGAAGGTTTACACAACAGCCATGGTTTCTCAGAATTTACTTCCATAATAATGCTCATTTTTACTCCGAGTCTTTTATTTTGAATGATGAGTTAGGTCAGCACATTTTAAATATACTAGTCTGGATCCATTCTAAGCAAGGTACTATTGTAAATATAGCGTTAAGAAAAATAAGCTAATAAACCAAAAGAGAAAACCCCACTGGGCAAATAATAAATAACATACAGAAGAGATACATTGGTTAGTTGATAGAAGAAATGTTTAAGCTTCTCCAGCATTCAGGAAAATGCAAATTGAAGATGAATAAATCCCATTCCACACTCATCAGATTATCAAAAACTTTATAAACTCTTTATTTTTGCCAGTCCTAGGGCTTGAACTCAGGGCCTGGGCATTGTCCCTGAGCTTCTTTTCCTCAAGCACTCTACCACTTGAGCCACAGAGCCACTTCCACCTCTGTTTATGTGGTACTGAGGAATTGAACCTAGACAAGCAAGCACTTTACCACTAAGCCACATTCCCAGCACTACACACTCCTATGATGCTGAGTATATGTGAGACTGGGGGGGTCACCAGCCTCTTGTAAACTGATTTCTTCTTTTTTTTTTTTTTTTGCTGGTTTTGAGGCTTGAACTCTGGGCTTGGACACTGTCCCAGAGCTTCTTTTGCTCAAGAATAATGCTCTACCGTGTGTCACAGCACCACTTCTGGCATTTTCTGAGTAGTTTATTGGAGATAAGAGTCTCACGGACTTTCCTGCCTAGGCTGGCTTTGAACTGCTGTCCTCAGATCTCAGCCTCCTGAGTAACTAAGATTATTGGCATGAGCCCCCAGTGCCCAGAGATTTCTAACTTTAATGGAGAGAAATCCAATGAAGCTGATAATGCATGTGTCCTACAACCCAGCACTTCACATACATTAGTTATTCCCAGGAGATTTTTCCCAACATGTACAAAAGAGACCTGTAAAAGAAACACTGGGTGCCAATGGCTCACATCTCTAATACTAGCAACACACAAGATTGAGATCCAGAGGACCATGGTTTAAAGCCAGTCTGGACAGAAAAGTCTATGAAACCCCATCTTGAAAATAACTAGCAAGCTTGCACCACTGGCTCACACCTATAATCCTAGCTATTCAGAAGGCTGAGATCTAAGGACAGTGCCTAGACCATGAGTTCAAGCCCCAGGACTGGCAAAGAAAGAAAGAAAGAAAGAAATGAAAGGGAGGGAGGAAGGGAGGGAGAGAGGGAGGAAAGGAAGAAAGCTAGCAAAAAGTTGGACAGAAGCTCAAGTGGAGGAGCACCAGCAGATGTGCTTATAATCAAGAGGCCCTGAGGCCAAACCTAGTGTATTTTAAAAAAATCTAGGAGAGCCAGGGTGCCAGTGGTTCATGCCTATAATACTGGCTACTAAGGAGTCTGAGATCTGAGGATCATGGTTCAAAGCCAGCCCAGACAGAAAAGTCCGTGAGATTCTTTTTTTTTTTTTGTATAAGGGAGAGAGAGAGAGAAAGAGAGAGAGTGTTAGGTTTTTAAAAAGAGAGAGCTGAGTAAGAACTGCAGCAGCACGCATGTGGTATTCAGGTAAGGGGTAGGTTTATTCAGTAGACCTGCTGGGACCAGGCAAGGTTGGCACTCCACGTGGCTGGGAAAGGCCTGGGAATGAGAGAGAGCTGGGAAAGAGAGGAAAGAGCTAGAAAAGAGCAGAGAGAGGGGTAAGAACAGTAGCACTCACGTGGTATTCAGGTAAGGGGTAGGTTTATTCAGTAGACCTGCTGGGACCAGGCAAGGTTTGCACTCCACGTGGCTGGGAAAGAGAGGAAAGAGAGAGGAACGAGCTAGAGCAGAGAGAGAGAGCAGAGAGAGAGCTAGAAAAGGAGAGCAGGAGAGCAGGAGAGCAAGAGAGCAAGAGTCCGTGAGATTCTTATCTCCAATTAACCACCAGAAAACCAGAAGTAGTGCTGTGGCTTAAGTGGTAGAGAGCTAGCCTTG
>NW_012267717.1:23544-37301 GCF_000151885.1 Dipodomys ordii | reverse complement strand
GTGCTGTGGCTTAAGTGGTAGAGAGCTAGCCTTGGGGTTTTTTTGTCTGTCTCCTTGGGCTTGAACTCAAGGCCTGAATGCTATCCCTGAACTTTTGTGCTCAACGCACTTTACCACTTGAGCCACAATTTCACTTTTGGCTTTTTGGGTAGTTAATTGGAAAAGAAAGAGTCTCATAGATTTTCCTGCTCTGTGTGGCTTCAAGTTGTGATCCTCAGATCTCAGCCTCCTGAGTAGCTAGGATTAAGGTGTGAGCCACTAGCGCCCAGCAAATATTTGGCTTTTTAAGCTTGGCTTATCTCATTGAAACATGGTGATTTAGTTTTATTCATTTTCCTGCAAATGACATACCATTTTCATTTATGGCTCAGTAATACTCCATAGTATATATACACACCATAGTTTTTTTTGTCCATTTATCAGGTTATTCAGAACAGTTGATTCTACAGTTTATCTGTTGTGAGAACAGAGTTGCAATAAACTTGAGTATGCAGGTCTCTTTGTGTGTCTGTGTGTGTGTGTGTGTGCGTGTGTCTGTGTGTGTGTGTGTGTGTGTGTGTGTGTGTGTGTATGTGTGTGTGTTGATCATGGAGCTTGAACTGTTGGCCTGGGCACTGTCCTCAGCTCGTCAGCTCAAGGCTAGCGCTCTACCACTTGCCACTGTGCAATTTTGGTGGTTAAGAGTCTTCCAGTTTTCTGGTGGTTAAGAGTCTGGAGATAACAGTCTCACTGACTTTGCTGCCCTGGCTGGTTTTGAACCATGATCCTCAGATCTCAGCCTCCTTAGTAGCTAGGATTACAGGCGTGAGCCACCTGTACTCAGCAACAGGTTTCTTTCTTATATACTGATTTACTTTGCTTTGTATGAATGCTCAGGGGTGATATAATGGATCATAAAATAGGTTTATTTTAGCCTTTTGAGGAACCTCCATACTTATTTCCATAGTGGTTGCAGTAACATACATTCTTACCAATAGTGTATGAAGGTGCCTTTTTCCCATCCCATCATCCTCTTCAGCATTTGTCTTTTTTTGTTTTCTTGATGATTGTCATTCTTACAGAGATGAGACAGAATCTTAGTATAGTTGTCATTTGTAAAATGCAAGGATGTCAAACATTTTTTCTATGTATTAGCCACTTGTATTTCTTTTTTGAAAGCTGTACATTTCATTTACCTATCAATTGGGTTATCTGTTCTTTTGCTGTATTATTCTAGATATTAATCTCATATCCACTGAATACTTGGCAAATATTTTTTTCCCCATCCTGTGAATTGTATCTTTTTTGTTTTGTTTTGATGTGTTTGTGTATATGTTAGTACTGGGGATTGAACTCTGGGCCACTTGCTCTTGCTTGATTTTTCCATCAAAGCTGATGCACTTGAGCCAACCTCCACTTCCTGATTTTTTTGCTGATTAATTGGAAATAATAGTCTCATGGACTTCCTGCCTGGGCTAGCTTCAAACCTCCTCAAATCTCAGTTTCCTGAGTAGTAAGGATTACAGATGTGAGCCACCAGGTCCCAGCAAGTTAGCTGTATCTTGATTCTAGTAATTGCCCTTTTTGATGTGCAGAAATTTAAATTTTTTATTCTCATTTGTCCTTTATTTTATTTTTATTTTTAAAATTGTTATTATAAAAGTGATGTACAGAGGGGGGGTAGTTACATATTCCCTCCCATTCCCACCACAAGTTATCCACAAGTGTCCAGTTAGTACTTTTTTTTTTTTGGGTCCGGTTGGGGGGCTGAACTCTGGGCCTGGGCGCTGTCCTTCAGCTCAAGGCTAGCACTCTACCACTTGAGCCACAGCGCCACTTCCACCTTTTTTCTTTTTGCTTATGTGGTGCTGAGGAATTGAACCCAGGGCCTCATGCATGCAAGGCAAGCACTCTACCACTGAGCCACCTTCCCAGCCCCAGTCCAGTTAGTACTATTGCCATTTGTCTTTTATTGTTTTTATTTCTGGGTAGTTGGAATCCTATTCAATAAACAGATTACTATAGGTGACCTGTAGTAATCAAGATTTCAGGTCTTATATCATGATCTTCAATCCATTTGGAGTTGATTTTTCTTCTGCAGGATGAAAGGTAGTCTAATAGATGATCAGTTTTCTAGCACCATTTGTTGAAGAGGCTGTCATTTCTCCAATATACTTTTGGCTCCTTTGTCAATAATCAGATAGCTATATTTGTGAGGTTTTATTTCTGAGTCTTCTAGTCTGTTCCGTTGGTATTTGTGCCTGTTTCTATGCAGTACCAAGCTGTTTTTGTTATAATTTGAAGTCTGATACTGTGATACCTCCAGCATTGCTCTTTTTAATCAGTATTACTTTGGCTGTTCAGGGTCTTTTATGGTGTCAAATGAATTTTAAGAATAATACTTTGATTTCTGTGAAAAATGACCTGGGATTTTGGTGAGGATATATTGAATCTGTAGATTGCTTTCTGTAGTGTGTCAGTTTTCCATGAACTTGAGAAATGTTTTCATCTTCTGTCTTCAATTTCAGGTTGTGTAGTTTTAATCACAAAAGTCTTTTACTTCTTTGGTTAAGTTTATACTTAGGTGTTTGTTTTTGAGGCTATTGTGAATGGAATTGTTTTTCTAATGCCTGCTTATTGCTGCTATAAAGAAGAACACCCTTTGGGTTTTTTTTTTTCATGTATGTTGATTTTATTGTTACATTGCCCAAAGTGCTGATAGATTTTGTGGAATAATTTTTTCCTGTTTAGTATGATGTTAGCTATGAGGTTGTGATATACAGTTTTTACTATGTTCAGTTATAGTGCTTCTTTTCCTAGCTTCTTCAGAATTTTTATCATAAAAGAATGCTGAATTTTGTCCAGAGTTTTTCTCATCAATTGAGGTAATTAAGTGATTTTTATCTTTCATTCTGGTTTTGTGCTATATCAGGTCTATTGATCGACCTATATTGAGCAATCCTTCAATCCCTGAAATGAAACCAGTTTTGAGTATGGTATTTGATATGTATTTATTTTTGTCTAAGACTAGAACTTGAACTCAATATCTGACTCTTTCACTAATTGGCTGATGTTCTACAACCTGGGCCACACTTCTAAACCTGGTGTATGATATTCTTTTCTTTTTCTTATTTTTTGTGTTAGTACTGGGACCTGAATTCAGAGACTAGACACTAGCCCTTGTTTTTTTTGCCCAAGAATAGCATTCTATCATTGTGAACCACTGCTCAAAAATAGCCACTGCTATTTTTGGTGGTTAATTGGAAATGAGGGTCTCACAGGCTTTCCTGCCAAGGCTGGCTTTGAACTATGATGTTGAGATCTCAGCCTTCTGAGCAACTAGGATTACAGATATGAGCCACCAGCATCCAGCTTGATCTTTTTAATATGTTGATGTATTTGGTTTGCAAGTATATTGAGAACTTTTGTGTGTTCATTGGAGATTGGTCTACATCCTCTTTTGTTATCATGTTCTTGTCCAGTTTTTGAATGAATGTAAGAAAATGACTTCATTAGAATAATGTTGGTATGATGCTTCCCTATCCATTTCATGGAAATATTGGAGGAGTACTGATGTTAGTTTTTTTTTTTTTTTATTTTTATTTTTGGGTCCGGTCATGGGGCCTGAACTCTGGGCCTGGGCGCTGTCCCTCAGCTCTTCAGCTCAAGGCGAGCGCTCTACCACTTGAGCCACAGTGCCACTTCCGGCTTTTTTCTTTTTGCTTATGTGGTGCTGAGGAATCGAACCCAGGGCCTCGAGCATGCAAGGCAAGCGCTCTACCACTGAGCCACCTTCCCAGCCCCTGGTGTTAGTTTTTTGTTAAAGGTCTGGTGGAAGTTGGCAGAGATTCTGCCAGAGGCTTTTCTTGGAAGATTTTTCAATTTCATTGCTTTTTATAGATCTATGTATGTGGCTTATATCATCTTGGTTCAGTTTTGTACCAGGGTCTGCCTGAAGGTGTGTCCCAGGTCCTGTGCTTCGATCTCTCAGGTCCACCTGGCAGTGAGCACTCTGCTATTTATAGGTTTGGTGTTATTTCTGTAGTGATGCTCAGGGCTACTGACTGTCAATCAGTTTCTTCACAACAGTTCCTTGTTGCTTTATCTTCTTAGCTCACCCATACGAGCCACCATTTCCTGGGTGTTCAACTTCTCGTTATGTCAGTCTCTAACAGGAGGCCCACTCTCAATATGGCACCTCCTTGCTACTCTTTGTGATATGAGGAGCAATGGGTTTCTTGTCTAATGCTTACCTGTCATGCTGGGGAAGTCACTGGTCCATAGCATTCCTATAGTGGGGTTTAAAACTTTCTGGTGGTTTGGATTTGACCCACAACTAAGTTTGCCAGTTCAAGGTTGCCTGGGTTACCTTGTGGAGGAGGAGGCCTTGGTTTCTGCTAATTCCACCAAGCAGAAATACAAATTGTTTTAAAAAATTAACTCTGTTACCTTTCTGTTTTGCCACATGTCTGGCTATCTTTTTCTGTGGTGAGGTTTGCAGTGTTCTTCCAAATGCAGTCTCTCCTTTGGTTATCAGACTTTTCTTACTCATGGAATCTTAAAAAGAAAGTTTTGATTCCGATCCTTTCCCCATTTTACAATTTAAAGAACATGCAAGAGTATACATTTATAGATTAATATGTATAGGAAAGCAAAATTTAAAAGTAAGGAGGAAGAGCTGGCTGCCAGAATCTTGGTAATCTTTGCTAACACTGGCTGAGATCTGAGGATGGCAATTCAAAGCCAGCCCTGGCAGTAAAGTTCGTGAGACTCTTATCTCCAGTAAACTACCAAAAAAAAGTCAAAAGTGGAACTGTGGCTGAGGGGGAGAGTGTTCACTTTGAGCAAAAAAGCTCAGGGTCAGTGCCCAAGCCCAGGCCCTGAGTTCAAGCCCCAAGACCAGCACAAAAACAAAAACAA
This sequence comes from Dipodomys ordii, assembly GCF_000151885.1. Lineage (NCBI taxonomy): Eukaryota > Metazoa > Chordata > Mammalia > Rodentia > Heteromyidae > Dipodomys > Dipodomys ordii. Next base: position 32,402 of record NW_012267717.1, on the reverse strand, counting down.
GTAAGCTGGAAGGATATACACCAAACCAAATCCATCTATCATTGCTCTGCTGAGGGGGGGGGGGAATAAAGTGGGAATGGAGGAAAAAGAATACTTCTATGTATTATTATTATGATTATTACATTGTTATTATGTATTTTGTGTGCCCTACTAGGGCTTGAACTCAGGGTCCAGGCACTGTCCCTGAGCTTGTTTGCTCAAGGCTGAGTTCTACAGCATGAGTCACAGCTCCATTTCTAACATTTTGGTAGTTAATTGGAGATGAGTCTCATGGCATTTTTTTTTTTTTTTCTTTGCTTGGGCTAGCTTTAAACTTCAGTCTTCAGATCTTGGCCCCTGCGTAACTGGGATTATAGGCATGAGTCATCAGTACCTGACTTGCATATTATATTTTTCAAGACTTAAAGCATATATTAAAAAAGTTATCAGTTGTCAGTTGTATGTTAGAACTACATTAGGGTTTATAGTACTTAAAACATTTCCCTTTTTAAAGAAAAATACTTGAAAATAAAAGAATGTCTAGAAGTAACTTTTGTAGTGGGCTGATACACTATTTTACTTGGACTAATAAGCTCAGCTATTTGTTTCTATATGCCAGAACTGGGACTTGAATTCACGTAATTGTATTCTTGCTTGGCTTTTGCTCAGGGCTGGCACTCTACTACTTAAGCCTGGTGTTTTGCAGCATAATTGGAGATAAAAGTATCTCATGGATTTGTCTTCCTAGGCTGGCCTGAGCTTTGATCTTAATATGTTAACCACCTGAATAGCTAAGATTACAGGCTTGAGCTACCAATGCCCATTTCAGGCTGTTTTTGAAACTTCAGAAGGGAATGTATCTAGATATTCTGATTCTTTTGCACAATTTGGCATTTACCTTCATCAATTTATTCTGAAGACTGACTTTTAGATGATCAGATCTGCTCTAATTTGATTTGATACTCTGTCCCAGAGCCATTACATGTGACATCCCACAAGTGGTTATAAGTGTGACTATGAAGTGCCAAGTCAAACATAGAAAAAAGCAGGTCAAAGGCAGCTCATGCCTATAAAAAAAAGCTAGAAGTGGAGCTATGGCTCAAGTGATAGAGCCCCAACCGTGAGTAAAAAAGGTGAAGGACAGGGCCCAGGTCCTGAGTTCAAGCCCTAGTACTGGTACATGTGCACAAACACATACATACACATTCACACACTCATACACAAACTTTTGCAGCATATTTTTCCCTTCAAGGCCTTTTCAGTTAACATGGTACCTTCCTTTATTTAGGTGACATGATGACATTGTTAATGAAGAAGGATACCTTGTCAGAAGAGGAAACACAGTTCTACATTTCAGAGACTGTTCTAGCAATAGATGCAATCCACCAGTTGGGTTTTATTCATCGAGATATTAAGCCAGACAACCTTTTATTGGATGCCAAGGCACGTGACTCAACTAGAGGCTTATTAGGCTCTGCTGTTGTTTTACAGAATAATAGAGCTGGTAGTTTGGTTGAAAATGGTCACCCACAATTTCAGATCATTGGTAAACTACATTGTTTCATAGAATGATACAGTAAGATAGGATTGGAGGGGAAGGACACCATGGGGATATGACTCCTATTTTTGTCTGTTTTCTACTTTTTAAAATCATCATCCTGAGATGTTTATAATTTTGCATTTTCACCATGATGAATTCTTTTTTCTTATTGGGGCTTGAACTCAGGACCTGGGCCCTGTCCCTTATCTTTTTCATTTAAGGCTGGTGTTCTACCACTTCAGCCACATTTCCACTTCTAGCTTTTTAGCTGGTTTGTTGGAGATAATAATCTCATTGATTTGTCTTGGACTGACTGGCTTCCCACCAGGATCCTCAGATCTTATCTTCCTGTGTAGGCCTGAGCCACCAGGTCCCAGCCAATATGAGTTCTGAGCTAAGAATTTTTATAATACATTCTAAAAGAAGAGTTTCTAATAAGATGTTTTTGTTTTTAGTTGCTATTTTCAATGTTAATATATAATCTGGTGTTACTGGGACTTTTTATTTTTAGGGACATGTAAAGTTATCTGATTTTGGTTTATGCACGGGGTTAAAGAAAGCTCACAGGACTGAATTCTACAGAAATCTCACACACAACCCACCAAGTGACTTCTGTAAGTTTGCTTTGTTACTTTTTTCTCCTCTTCCAATTAAAATATAGCTGCTTTAATTCAATACTATTAAGAACAGAAGTTTTCTTCCTCTCTCTGCTCCCTAAATTGATCCATGTGTTATATATGTATGTGTGTCTGGCTGTCTGGCTATGTGATTTAGGGTTTTGGTGAGAGTTTTCCCCTTATGATGACAATTTTGTCCTGTTGAAATTAGCATTTCAGAATATGAACTCCAAGAGGAAAGCAGAAACATGGAAGAAGAACAGGAGACAGTTGGTGAGTCAGCCACATTTTATATATGAGTGTTTGCACCCATACTGTGGATAGAACTCAGGGCTTGGGCACTGTCACTTAGCTTTTTTTCTTCAAAGCTGGTGCTCTACCTCCACTTGGTTGAGGAGATAGGAGTCTCTCAGTTTTGTCTGGCAGGGCTGGCTTGAACCTTGATCCTCCTGAGTAGGGAGGCTTAATAGGCATGAGCCACCAGTACCCAGCCAGATGCTGATATTCTTTTTTTTTTTTTTTTTTTTGCCGGTTGTGGGGCCTGAACTCTGGGCCTGGGCGCTGTCCCTCAGCTCTTCAGCTCAAGGCTAGCGCTGTACCACTTGAGCCACAGCGCCACTTGTGGCTTTTTCTGCATATGTGGTGCTGAGGAATCGAACCCAGGGCCTCATGCATGCAAGGCAAGCACTCTACCACTGAGCCACCTTCCCAGCCCAGATGCTGATATTCTTAAGATTAGGAATGTGCCTTTAGAAAAAAATTAAAAATGAAAATGAAAAATTAAATGAAAAAAACTAAATGTATTTTTATTATAAAGGTACAGAGGGGTTAATATTTTCTAAGTGAGGTAGTGAGTACATCTCTGTCACCCAAGAATGTGCCTTTTGATTTTGTTTTCCTCATTTTTTTTTATTCAATGCCGAATACATATAGATACTTTAGAAATATTTGTTCAACCAAGTGATGAAAAGGTACTGATTCAAATAATACTCTTAGCACCCATTAAAACCATATAAATGAGCCGGGCACCTGTGGCTCATTCCTGTATCCCTAGCTACTCAGGAGGCTGAGATCTGAGGATCACTGTTCAACGTCAGCCCAAATCTGTGAGACTCTTATCTCCACTAAAGCACTAGAAACCAGAAGTGGCGCTGTGGCTTAAATGGTCTTGGACTGAAAAGCTCAGGGACAGCACCCAGGCCCAGAGAGTTCAAGCTGCATGACCAAAACAAAACAAAAAATATAAATGGCCTCTGGATCTTTGAGTTCATTTTCTTACTAATCCAAGTAATTACAAACTATGCTAGAAAATCTTTCCAGGGTCATAGCTTGTTTTTTACATGTAATGGACTCAGCATGCCACTAAGGCTGGCCTCAGTCTCACTGTCCTTTTGTTCAGTTCAGTTCAGTTCAGTGTTGTTTTTAAACATCAAGTTCTGCATGAAGGTGAAAAACATTTTCCCTTTAAATGTATCTGCTTTAGATTAGATTTTATAGTTGAGAAAAGAATTGCTGTATTCCTATTTATAATAGATGAATGGTGTGGTAGGGGTCTGACATGTTGGCACATCCCAGCATTCAGGAGATTGCGTTGGCTTCATAGTTGAGACCCGATCTACAAAGCAAAACAAAAATATGGCAGCAGAATTAACAGATGACAGAGTGTTAACAGATGGTAAGTGCTCATATTGGTGTTTCCCAAGGGAAAAGTCAAGAGTAATATATTGGTATTTGGAGTAGGAAAGTTTCTCTGCCCACAAATTACAGTCACGTAGTCATAGAGATGACAGAATCTGCTGTCACATATTTTCAAACAGTTAGGACCCCTTATTGAAAACAACTGCCTTAAAGATAGAATTTTTGTAGGATTTTATGGGAATTAAGAATTAAAACAGTAATTGTAACCCCTCTGTACAGTATGTTCACAAATAAAATAAAATAATAAAGAATTAAAAAAAGACTAGTCACTAGCCTGAAATCCTAGCTACTCAGGAAGCTGAGATCTTAGGATCATGGTTCAAAGCCAGTATGGGGAGAAAAGTCTGTGAGACTCATCTCCAGTTAACCACCAGAAAAGCTAGAAGTAAAGGTATGGCTCAAGTGTTAGAGTACTAGCCTACCTGAATGGAATTACAGACATGAACTAATAGCACCCAGCTTACTTGAGCTTCTTATAGGAGAGAAATCACATTTCTATAGCATCTTATCTTACTCAGTACCATCACTAAACCTTACACTTGATAAACATGGAAAATATATTAGTCAAAAAATCTACTTTCTTGGAAGTGGTGCTGTGGCTCAAGTGGTAGAACGCTAGCCTTGCGCACAAAGAAGCTCAGGGATAATGCCTAGGCCTTGAGTTAAAGCCCTAGGACTGGGGGGTGGGGGGGAGTGACTTTCTTGTCTAGTGCTGTTTTTGTTTTCAATGGTTTGTTTGAAGCCAAGCACCCATGGCTCATGCCTATAATCCCAGCTACTTAGGAAGCTGAGATCTGAGAGTCATGATTTGAAGCCAGCCTGGGCAAGCATGTCCATGAGACTTATCTCCAATTAACCAGCAAAAAGCCAGGAGTAGAATGTCAGCATTGAAGCAAAAGCTAAGTCCTTGAGTCCAAGCCCCAGTACTGGCAACACATACTCATACTCTCACACACACAGAATGCCGGTTTAAAAAGCTGTTCTTTTGCAGGCATACTCCACAGTTGGGACACCAGATTATATTGCGCCAGAGGTGTTCATGCAGACTGGTTATAACAAACTGTGTGATTGGTGGTCTCTGGGAGTCATTATGTATGAAATGTTAATAGGTATGTTCTGTTCTTAATTTTTATACACAGTGTGGACATTTCCTTTGAGTGCTATTGTTTGAACCTATTTACAGATAAGGACAAAAGTAGCTGCACTATTTTAAATTCACTTCCACCTTCTCAGTGTTATGCACATAATGATAAATACCAGGTCCTGTTGCAAGAAGCAAAGTTGGTTAACCTCAGCTCGTTCCCAGTGGGCATAACCTATAATCCTAGACAACTGATAAGACACTTGGGGTTCAAGGGGTAGAGTGCTAGCTTTGAGTGAAAGAGCTAAGCAAGAGCTCAAACCTTGGGCTGGGAATGTAGCTTAGTGGTAGAGTACTTGCCTAGCATACATGAAGCCCCAGGTTCGATTCCTCATTATCACATAAACAGAAATGGTTGGAAGTGGTGCTGTGGCTCAAACAGTAGAGTGCTAGCCTTGAGCAAAAAGAAGCTCAGGGACAGAGCCCAGGCCCTGAGTTTAAGCCCCAGGACTGGCAAAAAAAAAGGGGGGGTGGGAGCTCAAGCCTCAGTACCAACACCAAAAAAAAAACCCCACAAAAAACAACTTTGGCTCTTCAGGTGAATTGAGAGGATGGATACCCTAAATCCATTATTGATAAATGTGTGGGCTGGGAATGTAGCTTAGTGGTAGAGTGCTTGCCTAACATGCATGAAGCTCTGTGTTCGATTGCTCAGTATCACATAAACAGAAAAGGCCGGAAGTGGTGCTGTGGCTCAAGTAGTAGAGTGCTAGCCTTGAGCAAAAGAAGCTTAGAGCCAGTTCCCAGGCTCTGAATTCAAGCCCCAGGACTGGCAAAAATACAAAATAAATAAATATAAATGTTAGCGTTACTTTATTGTTATCAAAGTATTCAGGGTTGTTTTGTTGTGGCAAGTATTTGGTAGATGTAATTTAATTGATCATGAAAGTTGATGCAACCTTTGTTTTTCTTACTATGTAGGCTATCCACCTTTCTGTTCTGAAACACCTCAAGAAACATACAGAAAAGTGATGAACTGGAAAGAAACGCTAGTATTTCCTCCAGAAGTACCTATCTCTGAGAAAGCTAAGGATTTAATTCTCAGGTTAGTGGTTAAATTCTTGGAGTAGCTTAGGGTGTCCTAAAACCTCACTGGTCAAGTATCTGTTTCATTTTTGTAGGGCGAGAGAGAATGTTATTGATTTATATAGGCCAGCTTCCTAAAAGGAAGTCCACAGGGAAAATGTGGGAAGAGGAAAAAGAGCTAATTTAGGGAATTGAAAAAAAATTTTTTTACGATGGAAAGGTTCTTACATAGTTGCAGATATTTTTTAAAAGCAAAAGGTCATAGCCAGGTGCTACTGGCTCACACTTATAATCCTAACTACTTAGGAGGCTGAGATCTAAGACTCGAAGTTCAAAGCCAGCCTGGGCAGGAAAGTCCATGAGACTCCTATCCAGTTAAACACAAGAAAACCAGAAGTGATACAGTGGCTCAAAAGTGGTAGATTGCTAGCCTTGAGCAAAAAAACTTAAGGATAGTACCCAGGCCCTGAGTTCAAGCCCAATGGCCGACAAAAATAATAATAATAAAAATGTAATGACCCAGTGCTATTGAAGAGAAAAGGGGGGGGGGGAGTCTATGTATGAAATGCAAGCAAAATTTCCATTCTTTTCATCAACCAAGAAGTGGTGTTTGGTACAGTTTTGTGTGGCTGCAAAGAACAAATATTGGGGTAACTTGTAAAATTAGATGATTGATAGATATTATATAAAATATTCAAGATGGAACATGATCTTTGATATATCCATTCTGCTTTTGCATACCTGTAATCCTAGCTACTTGGGAGGCAGAGATCGGAGGATCACAGATGAAAGCAAGCCTGGGTGGGAACCAGCAAAAGGCTGGAAGTGGAACTGTAACTCAAGTGGTATAATGCCACCATTGAACAAAAAAGCTGAGGACATTGCCCAGGCCCTTAGTTCAATCCCAGTATCAGTGTTTGTATATACATAGTGCACACCCACACGTACACACATGCATGCACACACACACCAGAGAAAAGGAAAAATGAAAAAAATTGAATTTATTAAGGGTATTTGACTTTGGAATTTCTTCAAGTGGAAAAAATAGCCCTAAAATACTTCGCATTTTATCAGTATAGTATCTAGAATATTATTATAGGCAATCAGAAAGAAATGGCTTCAAAAATGTCAGTAAACAGAAAATAATTGTAATGCTTAAAAAAAACCCTAAACCTTACAAAATAATGCAACTTGAATGTAATTTATACATTACTTTTTTTTTTTTGCTCTAGATTTTGTATTGATTCTGAAAACAGAATTGGGAATAATGGAGTAGAAGAAATAAAAGGGCATCCTTTTTTTGAAGGTGTAGACTGGGGGCATATCAGGTATGTTCCTAGATTTTGAATCAGAATGGTTTCTAGATTTAGTGGGTAATTTACCTCTATTTCTGTCTGATATAACACAAGAAGCAACACTGTTACAATGTTACTAAGTCAGGTTTTTGTTGTTAGTGGTGTGTGTGTGTGTGTGTGTGTGTGTGTGTGTGTGTGTGTGTTGGTGGAGAGACTTGAACTCAAGACTTTCACACTCTTACTTAGCTTTTTCCCTTAAGACTGATAGTCTACCACTTGAGTCATACCTTCACTTCCAGTTTTGCTGGTTCATTGGAAATAAGAGTCTCATAGACTTTTCTACCTCGGCTGACTTTGAACCAGGATCCTCAGATCTCAGTTTCCAAGTAGCTAGGATTATAAGTGTGAGCCACTGGTGCCTGTCTAGAATCCTAACTTTTTAGTTTTGAGACAGCTTACAACTTTATTTACTTATTTACTTCTGCCAGTCCTAGTACTTGAACTCGAGGCCTGTGCACTGACCCTGTACTTTGTGTTCAAGGCTAGCTAGAGTGCTCTTTTTTTTATTTTTTTTCCCCAAGCCTGAACTCAGGGCATAGACGCTGTCCCTGAGCTTGTTTTGCTCAAGGCTAGCACTCTACTACTTGAGCCACCATGCCTCTTCTGGCCTTTTCTCTTTATGTGGTGCTGAGGAATTGAACCCAGGGCTTCATGCATGCTAGGCAAGCACTCTACCACTGAGCCACATTCCCAGCCCAAGTCCTAACTCTTAGCTGCTGAATGTATATGGTTATTAAAGCATGTTTAGATCATTTCATTGATATCTTACTACTATTGTAGCCCACTTTTTTTTTGTTTGTTTTTTGGATCCCGTTGTGGGGTCTGAACTCTGGGCCTGGATGCTGTCCCTCAGCTCTTCAGCTCAAGGGTAGCGCTCTACCACTTGAGCAACAGCACCACTTCTGGCTTTTTTTCCCTGCTTATGTGGTGCTGAGGAATCGAACCCAGGGCCTCATGCATGCAAGGCAAGCGCTCTACCACTGAGCCACCTTCTTGGCCCCAGTATCCCACTTTTTAAGGTTGGAAAGATATTTGAAGACTACTAATCCAGTCTCTCAGTTTTATAATCAGAGAGCAGTCACAAAACAGGGACTTGCTTGTCCAAGTTCATACTGATAGTTGATGACCAGAAGGGTTAAAGCTCAGATATCTAGATTTTATGGTTCTCTCTCTCTCTCTCTCTCTCTCTCTTTTTGGCCGGTCATGGGGCCTGAACTCAGCCTGGGCGCTGTCCCTCAGCTCTTCAGCTCAAGGTTAGCACTCTACCACTTGAGCCACAGCACTACTTCGGGCTTTTTCTGCTTATGTGGTGCTGAGGAATCGAGCCCAGGGTCTCATACATGCGAGGCAAGCACTCTACCTACCACTGCGCCACCTTCCTAGCCGCCCCCCCCAATCTTTTTTTTAATTGTGAAAATACTGTACAGAGGGGTTACAATTACATGGTCAAGATAATGAATACATTTCTTATCAAGCATTGTAGCCTCCTCCTTTGTTTCCCC
>NW_012267717.1:2757-23494 GCF_000151885.1 Dipodomys ordii | reverse complement strand
CCCCCGCTTTTTTTTTTTAAAGCTGGAAGTGAAGGAAGCTGTGGCTCCAGTGGTAGAGTGCCAGCCTTGAGCATAAAAAGCTCAGATACAGCACACAGGACCAGCACCAAAACAAACAAAAAAAGCAACGTAACCTATAAAGCTAAGTATGGTGGTATTCCTTTATTATCTCAACTACATGAGAGTCATAAATAAGAGGATCATGATCCAGGATTGTCCTGGGCAAAACTCAGGACTCCATTTGAAAAATAACTGAATAAAAACAGCTGGAGATATTGTTCAAATGGTAGAGCACTTGCTATACAAACCTAAGTTCAAACCCTACTATTGCCAGAATAGACAGATGATAGATGGATGGATGGATGGATGGATGGATGGATGGATGGATAGATAGATAGATAGATAGATAGATAGATAGATAGATAGATAGATAGATAGATAGATAGACAGACAGATAGATTGATAGAATGAGAATATTTTGTTATAAAAATACAATAAAAATTCCAATTAAATGAAATATATTAAAAATTATACTATACTAGTTTGAAATCTACTTTCTTATTCTCAAGTTCACATTAAATGTCTTTGGCCTTTCTAATATTCATAAAACAGCATGCAGAATTTTCAAGAATTATTTGTTGAACTATTAAAGAGTTAAAGAGCGCTTCATCATGGTTGTTTGCTCCCTGTTTTTATAGGGAAAGGCCAGCAGCAATCCCTATAGAAATAAAAAGTATTGATGACACTTCAAATTTTGATGACTTCCCTGAATCTGATATCTTACAGCCAGGTAAGAGAGTTTTATAATAAGTTGTCATTCAGAAGTTGAAGATGATGATAGTTCACTAATGACAGTTTTTTTGCCCATGGTTCCTTTTTCCTCTCTAGTGCCAAATACCACAGAACCTGACTACAAATCCAAAGACTGGGTTTTTCTCAATTATACCTATAAAAGGTTCGAAGGGTTGACCCAGCGTGGGTCTATCCCCACATACATGAAAGCTGGGAAATTGTGAATGAAGGTCACCTTCACCCACAGCCAAGAGAACTCAGGTAGATGCATCACAAGGCTGGCTTGGAAATATGACACTGAAGACTGTGGTGCTTACTGACTGCAGAGGAAACACTTCCGGTTTAAGGGTTTGTAGGACTACTACCGGAATGGGTAATGCTAACTAGCTATGTTTTTTAATATATTTTTTCACTTAATTATATGAAGGTACTAGAATACAAGGAATGTACATACCTTTCTAACTGCACTACCTATGTGCATATTAAGGTCCATTCTGCCTGTGTGTACTGTGGCTTTGAACTGTAACAGCTCTAGTCAGTTCAGGAGAAATACATATCCTTTAAATCCGGGTAAGCTAATCTATAGTAACACTGTGGTCCTGCTGATTTTGCTGATTTACTGTACATGTTATGGGTCTAGGTAATCAGTACAAGCCATCTTCCATAGTTAGTGCTAGAACATTCACCCTGCTGGTTTGGACATATATAGAATATGAAGACAATTTTAGTGATGGTTTTTAAGACATTTAAAAAGAAATACACTACATCCTTAAAAATATAATTTATTGTCAAGTCACTACATAAACTCCACAGTTGGGAGTGACATGTTTCTAATAAGGAAGAGGAAGTTTAACACCTTCACTCAAAACCCCACTAAGATACTTAATTTGCATATAGAAGTATTGATGAGCTTTATTTATATTCATAGTCTGTATATTCATAGGGAAATATCCTGTATAATATAAAATGTAAAGTTGCTTTTCCTGTGACAGGATTCTTTTTTTTTTGACAAGAAGACATGACAATAATTTGAATTTCAGAAATGATCATGAAAGCTATTTGTAGAACCTAGTATATTTTTATTTAACTATTTTTTAATGTCAAATTTCTGATCTTGTAAAAAGACTTGCAGAGAACTTAGAGCTACTTTGGTTTTCTAGAAAGTTGCTACATATCATAGCTGGTAACCTTTTAATACTTCTGATGAAATTTTTTCCTTTGTTAAACTTGTATTGTTGTGTCAATGTTTTTATTTATGCTCCAAAAGTACCAAAGAATCTGAACAGAGTAGGTGATCCTATGGGAACACTGCATTCAAACAGAAAAGATTTTGATAATGGCCAGCCCTGTTCGGGTTCAGTTCCATCACTGTGGTCAGTACCATGGAACCAAAAAGGAAGAACAGACCAGAGGGTTGTCATTAGAGTACTGGGCTGATAATGTCCCTTCAAATTCTCCGAGCATTTACCTAAGAATCAAGTAGTCTTTAATTGTTCAACATTTTATTGTAAATTGACCTTGCAGGGTTCTGGCTCTACAGTTGAAAAATAATATGTTGCCAAAGAATGACCTGTTTATTCTGTTAATTGATAGAATTACAAATCCTCTTCCAAACCTTAAGCAATGATTTATGTGCAGGAGTGTCTTTCCTAAGGGAAAACAATTATATACAAACATTATGCAAATCTACAAAAGCTTGGGCTCAGTGGTAGAGCGCTTGCCTTGCATGCATGAGGCCCTGGGTTTGATTCCTCAGCACCACATAAGCAAAAAGAAAAAAGCTGGAAGTGGCACTGTAGCTCAAGTGGTAGAGTGCTAGCCTTCAGCTGAAGAGCTGAGGGACAGTGCCCAGGACCAGAGTTCAGGCCCCACGACTGGACACACACACACACAAAAATCTACAAAAGCTTTTATAAATGTGCTGCTAGTAACTCCACAAAATTCCAGTGAGGCTGCTCTTGTCTCTTATTTGTTCTTGTATTTTCAATGATTTGGTGAGTTCTTATGTGTTCATCTAGAGTCCATCTCTGGTTTTCTAGTTTGGGTCATGTGGCCCAGTACTTAAGAGAGGAACTATAAAAATTGAACTCCACTAACTGATCTTTCTAGTTATAGCTGCCTTTATTTTAAAACAAGACAAAAAAACCCCAAAACAACAAAGAAAGACCCTTAACATCTAAAAAGGTTTATGAGATTTTCCAACTTCTGCTCACGTCATTGTTAAAGGGATTGCCATAGCTAAAAGATATTTTTTCTGAAATGTTAATATTGAGAGCATAGAAGATGACTACCTTGCTGCAACCATAAATATTTCCTGTTTTATTTAAATTTTACTCATTTTTAAAAGGACTATATTGCCAGTGTAATGAATAGATAAGATATGAAGAAACTTCAATATTCTTTTGTTGATGCATGCTAACTATTCTAGTTTAGAAAATTCATGAATTTAAAATAACTGAAAGGAAAATTGAGACTAATGGAGAGGAATTAACCAAATTGCTTCTAATTGTATCATAATGGAACATCTTATTTTCAGAAAGAACATGAAAATAGCTATAATTTCTTAACAGTGGCAAGTTTACTTGCTGTAGCATCACGTTTTACCCTGGCATTGAATGATTTACAATCTAGTGGGAATTCTTATTAAAGCATTTCTAAGTGCCTATCTAAAAGCAATTAAAGACTGTGTCTGCCCTTTGGAAACTAAGAATTTCATTCATCATGCAAATTAACCAGATAATTTGCAAAAGACCCTTGAGAGTGACTTTTGTCTGTTGCCCATTTTCCATGTTTCAGGTGAATCATTTAACTGAAATGGCAAAACTATTTAGTCAACTAGGTATAATGACATTTTCTTTAAATTAGACTAATTTAAGAGTTTTATTATAAAGTGCGTGTTGGGTTTTCTAAGTATATGGAAAGCTGTACAGTTTAGATTTCTTGGTTCCCTAATGTAGACTTTGACCTTTTTTAATTAAAAAATGTTTGTATTAAAAAGCAAGTTACAATGTTTTTCTTTTATATATTTGTTGACATAGATTTAAAAATCTAAAAATATTGAAGCATCAAGCTGTCTGAAAATAGAAAATCATCACTTACAAGTCAACCACTTTAAAATCTACACATGGTTTAATAATCTTGTTAGTTTCATGGAAACACCAAATGTGGACTCTTGAATCTTTGGTTGCTAAAGCTTAAAATAGTTTTAATTCCATAACAGCATATGGGTTTTCACACCTATGTAACTTTGCATGTTCATTCAGAAATTAAAGTATTTTAGGGTAGAAAATCTTTATACAACCCCTCAGTCTCTCCTGGTAGGAGAAACCTCAAATAAATTAAGATTTATTTATATATTTATGTATGTATTTATATATGTATTTATTTTGTGCATGCATACTGTAGCTTGAACTCAGAGCAGCATATTCTTACTTAGCTTTTTCACTCAAGGCTGGTGCTTTCCCACTGGGGCACATCTCCACTTCTGGTTTTTTTTTCTACCTAATTGGAGATTAGAAGCTCAAGGACTTTTCTGCCTAGGGTAGTCTAGTCTCAGCCTCCTGAGTAGAGTTACATGTATGAGCCTTCTGTAAAGAAGTCTAATTTCCATGATAATCCAGATGATTAATAAAGATAATATATTGCTCTAGAACCTCCTTCAGCACCCCTTTGGCCACCAAATTATAGAGCATGCTTCTCTAGCAGATTATACATGCACTTAGGATCTCAGAAAAATGTACGGATGATATGACAGAGTTGTTACTTGGGGGAATGACTGCAAGTGACATTGGGTAAAATGGCTTCACCAATAAGGAATATGGGGAAGTCACAGTAGCTCCTGCGTGTGTGGGGGACATGTTAAAGCAGCCCAGGGAGTGTGGAGTTCTACAAGGGAGAAAGAAACATTGTTTAAATCTTCAGAAAGTTGCATTGATCAGAGCCTAGATTTTACCATGGACATTTCTCACCTGACATTATGTGATCAAGTTCCATCCACACAATCTGACCAGGGCCTTGACCCAATTACTCACACAAAAGTGAGGTGATTTCAGACAGCTGGGTCTGTATCCCAGTATACCCAAACTTGATTTGCTAAAGCTGAGAAATCAGATAATTGGAGGGCTGCACATGGTCATGTTATTTGAGTCCACAGCAGAATTAAAGGCAAAAGGACGGTGAGCTGATTCTCTGGTATACTTCCCAGTATTTTTTTCCAAATTAATTAGTAAAGAACAGGTGTGTCCCCCTTCCATTTGTCCTGCTGCAAATAGTTAATTGTTGGAAAAATTATCAAATACTGGGAATACATGAAAATGTTTACCCACCTTTGTTTCTTTCTCTTTCTTTCTTTTTTCTTTCTTTCTTTCTTTTTTTCCTTCTTTCTTCCTAGGACTTGGAATGTGTGAAAATGTTCACATTTATTTCATCTTTTTTTGTGTGTATTTTGTTTTGTTTTGAAGTAAACGCTGCTAGGCACCCATGCCTCAAACCTGTAATCCTAACTAGTCAGGAGGTTCAGATCTGCCAGCAAGGGCAGGAAAGTCTATGAGACTCTTTATCATCAGTTAAACTCCAAAAACCCAGAATTGGAGCTCTGGTAGAGTGCTAGCTTTAAATACAAAAATCTAGGGACAGTGCCCAGACCCTGAGTTCAAGCCAAAGGACCAGCACCTCAATAAATAAATAAAGTGCATATTTTTACATTCTTTTTAAAAAATTATTTTCTACCATTGGGACTTAAACTCAAGGCTGGGATGCTGGCCCTTAGTTTGTTTTGGCACTCTACCATATGAGCCATACATCCACTTCCAAATTTTTGCTGGTTAGTTGGCGATAAGAATTTCTTACCTTTTTCCTGGGCTGGCTTGGAAACAAGATCTTCAGATCTGAGCCTGCTTAGTAGCTAGGATTAGAGGGAGGCATGAACAACTAGGGGCTGGCAGAACTCTGTTTCTTAGCCAGTGACACAAAGATCAGTTATGGTGAGTGAGCACAGGTTTGCTGGTCAGTAGTGGGAAAGACATCCCCTGCATTGGGCTAGGGGTCTGCTTGGTGCCTAGTTGGTGTTGCACTCCCATTTTGGCTGGGGCAACCCAGAAATGTACCTGAGTCTCCCATCAACCAGGTCCCTATCCCATACTCGTGGCTTTGGTCTGGTACACTGTATTCTCAAAATGAGTACACTGAAAAATTCTGAAGTTTATTTTCAATTTTAAAACCAGGACAACAGGGGCTGGGAAGGTGGCTCAGTGTAGAGTGCTTGCCTTGCATGGGTTCGATTCCTCAGCACCACATAAGCAGAAAAAGCCAAAGTCATGCTCTGGCTCAAGTGGTAGAGCGCTAGCCTTGAGCTGAAGAGGGACAGCACCCAGGCCCAGAGTTCAGGCCCTACGACCAGCAAAAAACAAAACAAAACAAAAAACGGGACAACAGCAGTTTCAGGTTATCTGCCTCTGAACTTTTGGAAATTTCTTGTTACTATTTTCTTTTTATTTATTTATTTATTTTTTTTGGGTCCGGTCGTGGGCCTGAACTCTGGGCCTGGGCGCTGTTCCTCAGCTCTTCAGCTCAAGGCTAGCACTCTACCACTTGAGCCACAGCACCACTTCCGGCTTTTTTCTTTTTGCTTATGTGGTGATGAGCAATCGAACATAAGGCCTCATGCATGCAAGGCAAGCACTCTACCACTGAGCCACCTTCCCAGCCCTCTCTCTTGTTACTATTTTCACCAAGATGACCATTGTAATTTGGCTGACACGCATAATGCAGGTGGGTATGCGTTGAGTGATTGTGGGGAGAGGGGTAGATTCTTTTTTGTGTGAGTGCTGGGGCTTAAACTTAAGTCCTTATGCTCTCTCTTGACTTTTCCACTCAAGACAGGTACTCTGCCATTTGAGCCACACCTCCACTACTAGCTTTGTACTGATGAATTGGAGATAAGAATCTTAGCATATTTGTCTAGTTGGGCTAGTTTTGAACCTCATTCCTTAGAACTTTGCCTCTTCAGTAGCTAGGATTATAGGCCTGCCCAGCAAACGTCCTGTTGTAGTTTTCGTCTTTTAAGTTCCCTCTCAAATGCTTCTTTCCATATGGCCCTGGTTTTCCACCAACTACTTTTTCTTTTCATAATCCCATGGGTTAGCAGGGAAGTAATACCTGATGCACAATCAAGTGTGATTAATGGGATTTACTTCCACATTCAAGCCCAGTGCCAGAGACCATTGAGTCTCTGGAGCAGGGTGAGAAGCAAGCAATGAAGCACAAAGACCACTTTACTGGGGTACTTCACTGGGCTCTGACTCCAGGATCCTTCTCTAGTCTCTATGCTTTTTAAATTTTGTGTGTGTGTGTGTGCCTCCTGGGGCTTGAACTCAGGATGTGGGCACTGCCCCTGAGCTTTTGCCTTTTTTTTTTTTTTGCTTGTCGTGGGCCCTGAACTCTGGGCCTGGGCACTGTTCCTCAGCTCTTCAGCTTAATGCTAACACTCTACCACTTGAGCCACAGCACCACTTCCCTTTTTTTCTGCTTTGGTAGTGCTGAGGAATTGAACCCAGGGCCTCATGCATGCAAAGCAAGCACTCCAGCACCGAACTACCTTTCCTTTCCTGCCTGCAGCCTTCAAGGCCCTGAGAGACCAATACAGCCATGGTTCACACAGGTAGCAGCTCCAGAATGAGGCCTAGTGGGGAGAATGATCCCATGGGGGAAAGCTGGCAGGATGGACCTGCCCTGTCCAGACACACAGTGCAGGTCACCAGCAGAGGTCACATATGCAATTTCAAATTTTCTAATAGCTTCTTTTAGTAAATTAAAAAGAGCCAGAAGGAATGAATTGGAATATTGTATTTTATTCAACAAAAATATGTACTCTCTATGACTACAGCATGTTTCAGTGTAAAATTACATATCTTACATTCTGTAGTCTATATTTGTATATTTTTGTTTCTTTTACAGTAAGTGCTATATTTATACACAGTTTTCAATTACAGTACATCTTCATTCCCATTTTTTCCAAAATATTCAGCTTATATAATCTCTTTTTGTGACATTTATTCAGCTTTCTAATGTCAGTTTGCCTATTATGGCACTTATAACACAAAAATAATAAAGTTCACTATTGCCATATAAGGTAAATGAATGCAATGTGGGAAATGACATACACAGTCATACAGTAAAAACAAAAGGGGTGTAATAAGTATAAAACTACTGTATGTGTTATTAATAAAGGGGACAAAATTAAACTCGCATTCTTCCCAGATTCCATTGTGAAGAAACTTCCCTGGTCAAGGTCTGCTCCATCAGCCCTTCCCCTCAGACCGCCAGCCCGAACCTTCTTTCCTGGTTCAGGTTTTGTTCTGCTGGTCTCCCCGCGTCTCCCGCGGTGACCTCTGAATTTAACAGCGCCCTAGGCGGAGGCAGCTGTGACTGCACCGCCAGACGCAGAGCGCGGCCTGTGAGAGCCATTTTGGAGGCGATGGAGTTCATCGATGTTTAAACTCCGTGCTTTAGAAAGCGCACAGCAGCGAGGCAGCTGTACGCAGGCCAGCTCGTCCGAGAGGCGGACAGAGACCCATTCCGCTGCCGCACGCTGGGAGCTGAGGCTCTGTGAGCTCCGCACACCGCGCCCTGCAGCTCTCCCTTCCCCGGAGCCTGGGCCGTGCGAGGCCGGCAGCAAGGCCTGCGAGGAGGCGGCCTGGGGGCCTTGGCCGGTGGCCGCCCGCGCAGTGAGAGGCAGGAGCCCGAGGCACCCCGCTGCCCGGGCCCGCCGGAGCCAAGGGCGGCGGGTGCTGGGGAGACGCAGCCCAGGCCCGCCCCGCTGCCCTCAGATGTTAGGGAAGTACTGCGATCTCCACCAGCGCCTCGTTGTCCCGTGACTGTATTGACCACGCATTTCAGGATGCGGGCAGCAAGGCACCGGAGGGTCCAGGCCCCGCGCGGCCCCGGGCCCGGGCTCCACGCGGCAAGGCCCACGCGGCTGGGCTCACAGCAGGTGTCCTGGCCCCATGCCCCGGGCACTCTTGGGCTTGGGACCCGGGGGGCGCCAGCAGCTCCTCCTCCGCGTCCCTGCGCTGCCCCGCAGCCTTTGGATTTTCATCTGCAGGTCCGTGCTCCCCCTTGCAGAGTGCGCAGGGCGTCCCCCCAGCCACTTGGATCCGCGCCACACCGAGTGACCGGCCAGTCGGTGTCAGGCCAGCCCTAGATTGCCCTTGCTGCCGACCCCAGCGACCCTAGACACAGCCCAGGCCTGAGGACATGGATGAGGAGGGAAACACCAATATTCCATACTATTCTGGAGATGTACTGAAATAGACTTTTCATGTCTGCCATTTAATTAGTATCCTTTCGCTACCCTTCACCACGTCTCCTCATTTGCCATAAGGGGCAAGTGGCTGGATCTGACTAGGGACTCCTGGAGTTTGGGCCTGGTTCCTAAAGACTTCATTATGTGACCATACTAACCCCACGATTTTCTTTACCTGAATCTTAGGTCCCATCGCTCACACCTGTAATCCTAGCTGTTCTTGAGGTTGAGATCAGGTGAATCAATCACCTTATAGTTCAATCCTGGAAGAAATTCCAAGAGACTCTCAAAACATGGAGCTGGGCCCAGTGGGGACCACTCTTCATCCCAGCAGGAAGTCTGAACTAGGAGATCTATGTCTATGTGCAGGCCTGGGCAGAGAGACACTATCTCAGATAGGATCATTGCAAAAGGGACCAGATGATTCAGCAGTAGTGAGAATATCTAGAAACTGTGAGCCTTATAGATCAAATCCCACTACTGCCACGTATACACAAACACATTTATATAGCTCCATCTCTGTATTCCTGTTCTAATGCTGATTGGGGTGTGGGGGGGGAGAAGAGGAGGGAGAGAGAGAGAGAGAGAGAGAGAGAGAGGAGACTAACTTTTGGGAGTTTGTCTTTTTGGGGCCTAAACTCATTGAGTGCAGGAAGCCTTCTTAGTTCTGTCCCTTCCCCCACCCTAGCCCCAGCATCTACCATGTCTTGGCCCCAGAAAGTACTTTCATTATTTTCTGCTATGGAACAAGCCACTGCCAAACTTGGTGACTTGTTGTTAGGTGCGGGTGGCTCACAATTTATAATCCTAGCTTCTCAGGAGGCTGAGATCTGAGGATCATGATTTGAAGCTACCCCAGGCAAGAAAGTGTATGAGACTCATATATTCCATTATGTACCAAAAAAGTCATTAGCGGAGCTGTGGCTCAAATGGTAGAACGCTAGCCTTAAAAGAAAAATCTGAAGGACAGTGCCCTGGCCCTCAGAACCAGCAAAAAGATGAAAGAAGAAAAAAACACCAAAAAATTCAGTGACTCGAAGCAACCAATCATTTCTTCTTCTGAGTTTTGGGCTGTGGTGGAGTCACTCTTAGGCTGTGGCTGACCACTCAGGCTGTGCTGGAAAGTCCTAGAAGACCTTGCTCCTATGTCTGGCACTCAGTGGCACCTCTACCAGAGTTCCCCATCTCCTTTCTGTCCCCCATTCAAGAGTCACAAATTTCTTTAGGGCATGACCCTTGGCCAAGAACAAAAGAAGCCACCATGTTTTATAGGCTTCACTCAGAAGGGCACAATATGGATCTATCCCTTTCTACTAGTCACAGCAGCTTCAAGACCTGCTCGGACTCCAGGTGGGAGGGTGATGGTGGCCATGGAAGTGGACTTCCACTGAACTGCACCCAGAATTGAGCCTGAACCAAGCTTTCAAAGACAAAAACCACATGTTGGGGCTGAGATCAAGCCTTAAGTGTTATACAGGGGCTGGGAAGGTGGCTCAGTGGTAGAGTGCTTGCCTTGCATGCATGAGGCCCTGGGTTCGAGTCCTCAGCACTACATAAGCAGAAAAAGCTGGAAGTGGCATTGTGGCTCCAGTGGTAGAGCGCTAGCCTTGAGCTGAAGAACTGAAGGACAGCGCCCAGGCCCAGAGTTCAGGCCCCACAACTGACAAAAAAAAAAAAAAAAAAGTATTATACATAAAGCAACCAGCTAGATCAAGGAACAGGGCTTCCCTGGGGCTAAACAACATGGTTCATCTGCATATTCTGAAGCAGAGCTGTCCTAGCTCTCCTGGAGCTAAGCATCTGCAGTTCAAAGAATGGTTTGTCTCACCTCTAGGCCTTTGAAGCTGGGTGAGTATCCCCATCACCCAACTCAGCACCAAGATGGCTTTGAGGGCAAGATATTATTTATACCTAGTCTCCTTATGTCATTCCTCACTACATGTTTTATGTACATGAAATCAAATTATTGATTTCTCAGTGACAAAGCTACATTGGATCCTTAGGACCAAGAGCCTAACCAAGTTACTTTAAAAATGTTTATAAATATTTTACATGTTTCCCCGAAGGCCATACAGTTTCCCTTTAGTTTTTGCCTGGGATGTTTCCCCCTGCAATTTAAGGAGTCTCCAGCAGTCAAATCTGGCTCCATGTGCCACGTAGTCAAGAGGCTTTGAACTTAAACATAATCAACAACTTTTTCCTAGGTCAGGTTTATAAGCATTATGCCCGCCTTTGGTCCTCAGCTCCACCCAGACCTGAGCTCCTCCCAGCCCTGGAGTTCCTGCCCCACAGCTAGCCACTCCCTGAACACCCACCTACCTCACTTCCTGCCCCCAGACCCTCCTGCCACCTGGATAGTGAAGGGTGCCAGATGCTCCTTCTTGGGGGAAATATGGCTCCTTAATAAACCTTATAATAATCCTGTGCCTGCCTGTCTCCATGTGATGATCCCCTGGGATAGATGTGAAAGATTCCTTTCAAGGCTGGGCACGGTTTATGAATCTATGTAACACAGAAAGTGTCACACAAAAAAGGGTCTAGGGAAGGAGTTGACAGAATAACACAAAAGTCCTAACTTCAGCACATCAGAAGTGGCCTTCCATCTGGAATCAGCCCTGTGTGATGGGGCCAGGCAGGGGCCCAGTCTATTTTTACTATGGTGAGTGTTAGCCCAATGAGCTCCCTTCCCCTTTCCAAAGCTTAGCATGTTCCCTTCCTAGGCAACACTAAGTCCACGTAGTAAAGGCAGTAAATAATCATCCTCCAACCCCCTTTATCTTGAGATGGCACTCCTCTGGAGCAGCTACCACCATATAAGGCAGCAAGAGTCCCTGAGAGTGACCTTCAGGTCTGGGCAGCTGCTACTACTTGGGCAGCAGCCAAAAATCTTAGTCCGCCATGATGAAGCCCCTGATCCATACATCCACACGAGTCTCTACCTTCTAGCCCCTTCTAGCCCCTCTTAGCCTCATATTGGTCACCTCAGACAATAGCTGGTACTTCTTCCTACTCCCCTCTTGTGAGAAGAGGTCTTGCCAGTCCCTTTACTGACAATAAATCTTTCTTTGTTCTTTGTACCTAGATGTTTGTGTGGTTTTCTAGCAAACTCTAATATACTCTACCAGTGGGGGTGGTCAGGATGACAATGTAGGGTCCCTTCCACGTGGCGGTGTGGCTATTCTTGACAAATTTCTTCCTTCCTTCCTTCCTTCCTTCCTTCCTTCCTTCCTTTCTTTCTTTCTTTCTTTCTTTCTTTCTTTCTTTCTTTCTTTCTTTCTTTCTTTCTTTCTTTCTTTCTTTCTTTCTTTCTTTCTTTCTTTCTTTCTTTCTTTCTTTCTTTCTTTCTTTCTTTCTTTCTTTCTTTCTTTCTTTCTGTCAGCTGTGGGGCCTGAACTCTGGGCCTGGCGCTGTCCCTCAGCTCTTCAGCTCAAGGCTAGCACTCTACCACTGGAGCCACAGTGCCACTCCTGGCTTTTACTGCCTATGTGGTGCTGAGGAATCGAACCCAGGGCCTCATGCATGCAAGGCAAGCACTCTACCACTGAGCCACCTTCCCAGCCCTCCTTGACAAATTTCTTAACCCAAACAGGATTTCCAGGCTGGAAAGGATGGGCTAGATCTGAGTTGGGCAGTAGCAACGTCTCCTGGGCCTTTTAAACACTTCCTGCTGAGTTGCCTTCAAGATCTGCAGAGACTTAAGGTAGCATTATTAACTTAACCTAAGGCAGGAGCCTGCCATTATGAAATCTATTTCCCAATATTTAACTGGTTGCTTCCAGATCCCATGGGTTTCCTTCCTTCCTTCCTTCCTTCCTTCCTTCCTTCCTTCCTTCCTTCCTTCCTTCCTTCCCTCCCTCCTCCTCCTCCTCCTCCTTCTTTTTGGCCAGTCCTGGGGCTTGAACTCAGGGCCTGGGCACTGTCCCTGAGCATTTTTTGCTTAAGGCTACCACAACACCACTTCCAGCTTTTCTGTGTATGTGGTACTGAGGAATTAAACCCAGGACTTCATGCATGCTAGGCAAGCACTCTACCACTAAGCCATATTCCCAGCCCCCCACTGATTTTCAATGCAGCTTTTAGGCAGTGCCCAGGGCAAATGTATCAGGGTGAAAACTTGGTGGCCAGATTTCCTCCAATAAGCCTAGGATTTTCTGGGCAGACATAGAAGGTTTGGGCCTATACCACTGTTTTTCCATGCCTCTTCCTTTAATTTATGCTGCCTCATTTTTCCAAAATGACTTTGGTCCCTTGATCTTAAGGGGAGTTGATGGGCGAAGATCCATCTTCTGTAACTTCTTCAACTGACTGAGGGGCATTGACCCTACCTCGTCAGAGACATAAAGCCTTAGTCTATTTTACCAAGGCGCTTCCAGGATCAGATGTCACCAGGAGCAATATTTTACTCCAAACTGGAATGTACATACAATATCTAACTTTTAACAATTATACAGATTTCTCCTTGGGTTACAGTGTCTTTTTAGTAGTCTGGTTTGCAGACTGCCTGGGGAACCTGCCTTTTGGTGACTCTTACAATACATAACAGATACCTGTGAAGGTTCCCAGACAGCACAACAGGGACACAATCTCAGGTCCACAAACTGTCTTTCCTGAACAGATGAATTTATGTGGCTGGTGTCCACCCAAAACTTACTGCTAATTAAGACAGAGCATATATTGGTGGCTGGGATTTCTGTTAACATTAGACTATCCCCCATAACCATAAACTATCCCCCATTTGATAACCTTAGCTTTTTGCTACCCACTATGACAGATGACTAATAGGCAAGGGTGTAAGTTCCTGCCCAGTTACAAAGTAGACAGACATAGGCATTAGATAGCTATGCTTATAAACTTCTCTTATGACCTCTTGGCTCTGATATTTCTGAAGGGCCAAGCACAAGTGAGTCTAGGATCTGACCCATTTCCTTTTATCTGAGCAGGACCTTCCTAACTGCCTCTGAGTGCTCCGTCATTGCTAGGAAAATCTTTATCTTCTCCATGCTGGGATAATGCCCCACTTGGCATTTCCTTTGGTTGGTGGCTGGTTTTTAACTCAGCGTCTGAGCTCTCCTGTGCGGGCTAGTGCTCTACCACCTTGAGCCACACCACCACCTCCACCATTCTGCTGGTCAATTAGAGATGAGGATCTCACAGGACCCTTTTTGCCTGGGTTGGCTTTAAACATGAACTGCAGTCCTCAGATCAAATGAATCTTTGTTAATAGCCCCTTTACTCCAACTGAAACAACAAGGAGATCCATAGAAATAGTTTTAAGCATGATTTTCCTGGAACTTATTAAGAATCAAAGTTACATCTGACATACTTGTAAGAGTACTCTGTCCCTCTGTGGGCCTAGCTGTAATGGCTACAGAAGACCAGTAAAGGCAAAACTGAAACAGCACTTAAATGATCATATTCTCTTATTAAGTGAATGTAGCACTTTAGGACACTTATTGAATCCAATGTTACCAAGACAAACCTTTGGGATTACAATGCAGAATGTAGGAAAATGGCTCTGTATCCAAGGCAGCTCACATCCTTTAGAAGCAGACTTACTCAGCAAAAATACCTTAACATAAGTGAGTTTTGGTAGTTCTAACTTTCCCTTTTTCCACTTTAAAACAAAATTTAGGACAATTCTTACTTTCCAAATTTCCAGGAACCCATTCCCAATTTCCTTTCCAGAGCCTTTTTACTGACCTTTTTCGCTTTACATTTCCATTGCTTTAGGTCACATTTAAAATAACCCTTTAGAAACCTTGAAAAAGTAAACCTCTTTGCAGCCTAATTTTAAAATTGCCTCTTGCCGGGCGTCAGTTACTCATACCTGTAATCCTAGCTACTCAGGAGGCTGAGATCTGAGGTTCAAAGCCAGCCTGACAGGAAAGTCGGTGAGATTCTTATCTCTAATAAAACACTCAAAACCAGACGTGGTGCTGTGGCTCAAGTGGTAGAGCTCTATCCTTGAGCTGAGGAGCTGAGGGACAAGGCCCAGAGTTCAAGCCCTACAACCATAAAAAAACAAAAACAAACAACAAAAAACCCTGCTAAATGTAAGAATTACACGTAGACTAGCACTGCCCCAAGAGTCCAGGCTTAACAACTTAAGCTTTAACCTCAGACAAATTTTGCTTTTCCCACTACACATCTAATTGCAAAATAGTATTGAAATGTGAAATTCTACATGCTAACTTATATTAAGACCAAATTGCATTACACAGAGATTAAACCTTTTTTTCTTTTAACCCCCCCTTTTTAAAGCTTTTCCAACACATTTTTAAAAAATACATCCCAAGGGGCAGTTTTAGGAATATTAATCACTTTACCCACATTACCATCAGGTTTTCAGTGTCTATAAGGAAAAGAAACAGAAGCAAAGATAGGTCACTGACTGATTCATCCTCTAGAGTGGGCATACACCCATCTGAGTCCAGCTGAATGAACTGCACCTTTGTGCCTGCTCATCCCTACTTCTAAAAGATAGGCCCATGCTATCCTTGGGCATGTCCCGAGGAGCTGAAGCAAACCAAACTTTTCTCTTGATTCCTTCCTGAGATTAAAAACCAAAGCAGTTCCAGACAGACAGACAGAATGGACAATGTCTTTGACAGTGATAAACCTTTCTACTTAAATTTATGATATTTAGCCCCAAATTTTAACAGTGGAGGGAAATAAACCCTAAGTCATCAAGAGAATTACATTTTTATTAAGCCAGATAATTTTTTTTTTTTGGCGGTCGCGGGGCTTGAACTCTGGGCTTGGGCGCTGTCCCTGTGCTTTTCAGCTCAAGGTGAGCGCTCTACTGCTTGAGCCACAGCACCACTTCCGGTTTTCTAGCAGTTTATTGGAGATAAGAGTCTCACGACCTTTCCTGCCCAGGCTGGCTTTGAACCACGATCCTCAGATCTCAGCCTCCTGAGTAGCTAGGATTACAGGTGTGAGCCACCGGCGCCTGGCTTAAGCCAGATAATTCTTGATTACAGGCAGTTTTTATCTTGAACATGTTCATACACTCACACACACATGCATATACTCTCTCTCTCTCACACACACACTTGTACACAAAGAGTGAGCTTTAAAGCTCACAAAAATGAATACTGGCCATAATTTTCTGGAATTCCAGTGGCAAGAGATACTTTTGCCAACGAACAAGCACAATCTCTTGCTCTTACAGATGAGCTGGATCTAGGTGCTTATACAAGCTTTTCTAACAAAGCATAATAGCTGGGCCTCATTTCTCCAGGGCTTGCTTATTATATTAGCAAGGCACATTAGCATGCCACTGAATCTTTGAATATCTTCAGCAGAGAAAGGGTAGGGGGGGTGGTCACATGGAGCTAAACTCTTAGCCTACCTGGTGGCCTGACTCTGTCTTTTATCTGATTTTTGACCAGGGTAGCCCATGGCTGCCCACACTGTGCCTCCAACTGCTGCAGTGCAGAGAGGCCACAGGAGGCCTGTGACCATCTCTAGCTAGATGCTGGAACTTTGATTTCTCCCATAGAGATGTCTAAATGAGGAAGAAAGACACAGAAAACAGCGATCCACATACAAACTGGTACCAATTCTTAAGAAGATGGAATGAGAGATTAACAAGTTGAAGACAAACACAGAAATCAAAGCCAGCTGAGTTGTGGCCTCTCCCACCTTAGCTGTAACCAAACTCCATTGTCCTGGGAGCCAAGACTCTCACAGTATGAGAGCCAGTTGGGGTAGTGGCTCTCCCACCATGAGTGGGTCTCTTCCACCACAGCCGCAACAAAACCCCAGCATTGTCATACACTGGAGGTCATGGGGTGGGATACTGAGCTTTCACTCCCCTATCCTCCACTGTTCTAGATGGATCAATCCCCAGAAAAAGTGGTCCCCCCCGCTTCTGGAGTTCCTATCCTTTGGCAGTCGGCTCACTGAGGCCATCTACCAGTGCCTTTAAGAACCCAAGTTACTCCCTTGGCACTGGGATCTTAGTGGGACCTCCACATGTTGTACAGAGAAGCCACATCTTTTATTTTTTGTCAGTCATGGGGCTTGAACTCTGGGCCTGGATGCTGTCCCTCAGCTCCTCAGTTCAAGGTTAGTGCTTTACCACTTGAGCCACAGCACCACTTCTGGTTTTGTGATTTATTGGTGATAAGTCTCACAGACTTTCCTGCCGGGCTGGTTTTGAACCATGATCCTCAGATCTCAGCCTCCTGAGTATCTAGGATTACAGGTGTGAGCCACCAGTGCCCAGCAAGAAGTCACATCTTGAGAGGTTCAATTGGGAGTCTATTGGAGAGCCAGCAACTGGAGGTGGACTCCTATCACAAAGACCTGTGTTCCAGAATTGAGCCTGAACCAAGCTTTTAAAGACAAAACCATATGTTGGGGCTGAGACCAAGCCTTAACTAAAGTGTTATACATAAACAAAGCAACCATCTAGATCAAGGAGCAAGGGCTAAACAACATGGTACATCTGCATATTCTCTGAAGCAGAGCTCTCCTAGCTGTCCTGGAGCTAAGCATCTGCAGTAAAGAATGGCTTGTCTCACCTCTAGGCCTTTGAAGCTGGGTAAAAAGCCCCCATCACCCAGCTAGGCACCAGGATGTCTGTGAGGACAAGGCAATATTACTTAGACCTAGTCTCCTTATTTCAATACCAAACCTCGTATACAAGTTTGGGATGCCGGTGCCAGTGGTTCATGCCTGTCATTCTAGCTACTCAACAGGCTGAGATCTGAGGATTTCAGTTCTAATCCATCCTGGGCAGGAAAGTCCATCAAACTCTTATCCTAAATAACCACCAGAAAACCAGAGGTGGCACTGTGGCTCAAAATGGTAGAGTGCTATCCTGGAGCAAAAAAGCACCCAAACCCCGAGTTCAAGCCTATGACTCAAAAAAAAAGTTTTGAGGAGAATTGTTCCTGTAATATTGGTCAAGTTAGTTAACATTCTTAAGCCTCAGTTATGAAATAGTTAACCAGTTAATTAGTTTCTTCGTAAATGTGCTGATACTGGCACTTGTACTCAGGACTTCATGCTCTTGCTTAGTTCTTTTGCCGCAGACTGGCATTCTATCACTTAAGCAAAAGGTCTACTGTTGTTTTTTGCTGGTCCATTGGAGAGAAGAGTCTCTTGGATTTATCTGCCCAGGCTGGCTTTGAGTTGATATCCTCAGATCTCAACCTCATGAGCCGCAGGATTACAGGTGTCAGTCACCAGTGCCCAGCTCAGTGTTATTTTTGGTGGAGAAGGAAACACAACACCCTGTCTACTCAGTTCCTCAGCACAGGTGAGCATCAGCATGAAATTCTGGTGCAGAGGCTGTAGTAGAGCCCCTTGTTCCTCCCGGGGTTTTCTGTGCACTCTGGAGAGGCTGTGGCGTCCTTCGCCTATTCCTTTGCCAGAAGCCTCACCTCCCTGTGCCTGCCTTTTCCCTGTGTCCCCATTGGTGGCTCAGTAGTTCATGTTTGCTTCCTTGGATTTTGTATCCAAAGTCACCAGATCCTGTCAAGCAGTGCTTCTTAGTCTTGGCTGTACCTCAGATTTCCCTGGGTTGATTTCACATCAGTGCAGATAGCTCTAAGCAGGGCTGCATAGTGAACCCATGGAGGAAAACAGCCCGTGGGGTCCATTGTCAACACAGGGCACCTGACCCTGAGTGGATTGCTCACACAGTGATCGAAGCTTATGAATTCACGTTATAATCATAAAACCTTGCACTTGGAAGTTCCCTAGATACACAGAGTGAGCAATAGGACAGCAGAAGGGGGCTCAGCTGGCAGAGGAAAGGGTGCACTGTGGTTAGATGAGAGGTACTGGGAACTGCATCCTGAAAGTCTTCTCTGCCACCGAGATCAAAGCGGGGTGCAGACAAGGCCCCCCTCAGCCAACCCCTGAAGCTGCAGCACATCAAGGGGAGGGACTTTCAGAGTGGACAGAACCGTTTCATAGAACTTGTCCAGCTCTCTGCCTACTGGACACTGTACTTTGCTAGATCTCAGATAACCATTAGAGCCTTGCTTTCTCTGGATTTTGTGTCTCCAGGTACCTTCTTTGTTTCTGCGCAGGTGCTGTCTACATCTCTCCTCCTGATCCTGCTGTCTCTGTGTATTTAAGGTTCTTATTTGGAGGCTCATGGACATATTTACAAAACAAATAGACTAAGCTATTATACAGGGGAAGATTCCAATGGTGTAACTCCCTTGAACAACGAACAGTTTACCAAAATGAATACCAGGAATCTAAAGTGTGTTTTGTAACTGGGCTGATGGGGAACAGGCTAGTGGAGCGAAGAAGGGTGAGCAAACATAATCTTCAATGCACACAGGTGAAAGTGGAAATAGGTAAGTTGAGGAAGGGTGGGTTTGGGAGTGGAGGGGGAATAATGGAAGGAGTGACATTGGTCAATATGCATCGCACTCATAAACTGACATGTCGAATTCAAGATTCTTTGTACATGCACTAAAAGATAACAATATTCAGAAGTTCTTATGTGGGGATTGCTGCAGATTCGCCAATGCCTTGTGCACTAATGCAGTTACCCAATGTGCCATGTGCCTTTACTAAGCTCCACCATGGCGGCTCCATGAAGGAGGCAGGTCAGAACATGGGACGCTTCAGTCCCCAGCCAGGCCCAGTGTGCCCCTGCGTGTCAGTCCCCGCCCTCAGCTCCTCGAGCCATGAGCAGTCTGCTGTCAGTTCCTGCAGTCTTTTCCTTTTGAGAGTGCTGTGTGATGGAATCATGCAGTATGCAGCCTCCAGGGATCTTCCTTCCAACATTCACAATTGGTCTTCTACACCATCTTCTTTCTCTTCAGTCTGGTCTTGCCCACCACCTTCACCCCTTTTCTGATTCTCTAAGGACCTTGTAAACTTAGCAGCACCTGATATTAAGAAAACATGAAGTCAGCTGTCTGTGGCTCATGTTTATAACCTAACTACTTAGGAATCTGAGAAACAAACCACAAATTAAGGCCTGCCTATCTTGGTGGGAATTTTGGAAAACAGTATGGTGATTCTTCAAAATAACCACTGGGCATTGTGGCTCATGCCTATAATCCTAGCTACTCAGGTGGCTGAGATCTGAGAATTGTGGTTCAAAGCCAGTCCAGGCAGCAAAATGTTAGAAATAGAGCTGTGGCTTAAAGGATAGAGCACCAACCTTGAGTGAAAAAAGCCAAGAGACAGTGCCCAGACCTGTGTTCAAGCCCCAGTCTGGCAGGCACACCTATACACACACACACACACACACATACACACACATGTGCGCATGCACACGCGCACACACAGAGCATGTAAACATTCATACTAAATTTGACAAAGTGGGATTCGAAAGTAGTTTTATATTAGGTGAAGTCAGGTCTTGCTAAGCTCAGGTTTTGCTGTCTGTAACAAAAAAAAATCCATATACAGGGTGTTTAATTTTTGGAATTGTAAAGAGACCTATCACAATACAAACAGGAAATGTAAGAGGAGAGAGGGACATTTTTTTCTCTTCATTTAAGGCCTTATCCATTTGAATTCTTGACATATACATTTTTAAGTTGAAATTTAAAACATTTTTTTAATTTTATTTGTGAAGATACTGTACAGAGGGGTTACAATTACATGGGCAGGATAATGCATACATTTCTTACCAAGCATTGCAGCCTCCTCCTTTTG
>NW_012267717.1:0-337 GCF_000151885.1 Dipodomys ordii | reverse complement strand
TCTTATTCTTGATCCTGTTGATGTGATGAATAATATTAATTGATTTGCGTATATTGAACCAGCTTTGCATCCCTGAAATGAATCCTGTTTGATCGAGGTGTATGAGTTTTTGGATGAATTATTGAAGTCGATAGGCCAAAATTTTGTTGAGAAGTTTTGCATCAATATTCATCAAAGAAATGAGTCTATAGTTCTCTTTCTTTGATGAGTCCCTGTCTGGTTTTGGGAAGAGGGCTATGATCGCTTCATAGAACGTGTTCGGTAGTGAGCTTTCTCTTTCAATTTCATTGAAGAGCTGGAGGAGTATTGGTGTGAGCTCTGCTTTGAAGGCCTTGTA
>NW_012267716.1:34166-34542 GCF_000151885.1 Dipodomys ordii | reverse complement strand
TGACAACCATTACTACTCTACTCTGAATATTTTCCCCTCCAAGGATCAACACTCACTGCTGCCAGCTAAATTTCCAAGAAATACCAACTTTCCCCTCTTGACTTAGAGAGGGTCATGGTATAGATGTCCTTGGGGTAAAGGGACTGCTCAGTTTTAGGAAGGGGGTTGTCCTAGACTTTTCAGTGTCAGAATCAGCAAAGACAGGATGTAGAAGATGAGTTCCCACACTCCATATCCCTAGAGAGACATTATATACTCTACTCCTATGGGGAAAGCGGTCTATTCCAGTGAGAATAAAACCACTTGACTCCCGGCTTCCCTGCCTTACAGCTTAACTAAGATTCATTTTTATTTAATGCACAGAGAGAATATTTAA
>NW_012267716.1:28285-28975 GCF_000151885.1 Dipodomys ordii | reverse complement strand
TGGAGTCTAAGTAAGCTCTCACATAGAAAGCAGTTTTAGTGTTCCAGTGAACAGTTCTAAGTCAGAGAATTACACCAAGTGAGTCATCACAGGACAGAGAGTTAGGCCAGAGAAGGAAACCCATGCAAGAAGACACTTCTGAGCCCTTGCCACCAGCCGCCGTGGCTGCCACAGCTGTGGCGGCAGCGGGCGAGTACAGGAGCCATTCCTGAGCAACAGAGAGTCTGGGACAAAGGAGTCAGACGCAGCAGGCAAGGGGAATCTACTCAACACCAGCAAGAACCGACAAGGAGCAGACATCTTCATCCTGCAGTTCGTAGACCAGAGATGACCCAGGAATTAAGACTCGGCGTGAGTAGAAGCCTGATGTCCTCACTTCTTCTCAGGGAGCAGAGGAGGGATGGCCACCCCTCCCACCCCCAGCACCGGTGATCTCCATCTTGGATACTGACAAAGCTCGGAGGAGCTGCTAGCTACAACTCAGGCATTGGAATCAAAGGAGTCATTTAGCAGGTCACAAGAACTTAACGGAGGCGTAACCAGC
Source organism: Dipodomys ordii (assembly GCF_000151885.1). NCBI lineage: Eukaryota > Metazoa > Chordata > Mammalia > Rodentia > Heteromyidae > Dipodomys > Dipodomys ordii. The sequence continues at coordinate 28,431 of NW_012267716.1, read as the reverse complement.
CAGACTCAGCTCCACCCAAGGAAAAGTCACCCAGCTCAGGCGCCAGCCCTAGGAGTGGGTTTCTTCACTGGGTAATAAGAGCCAGAGGCTGCCCCTCCCTCTAGCAGCCTCAACAAGCAATTGAAAATCAGTAAACAGAAACCCTG
>NW_012267716.1:23997-26369 GCF_000151885.1 Dipodomys ordii | reverse complement strand
CTAAAGGCATTCATGGAATCCATTAACAAAGAGCTGAAGGAAGTCAGGGAGACCACAAAGGAAATGCTGAATGGAACCCAACAGAAGGAATGGGAGTCCAAGGAAACCATAACCAATCAAATAAGTGATCTGAGAATAAACATTGAACATCAAATTACGGTAGTAAAAAAGTTCATACAAGATGTAAAAGAAAGCTTCAACAAAGAATTTGAAGCCATCAAAGCTGACCAATTAGAAGGAAAAGAGTTACAAACAAAGTAGAAAGTTTTGACAGCAGGTTAGACCATGCAGAAGATCGAATCTCAGGGATTGAAGACAGCCTAGATATTATGGAGAAATAATATACAACCATCCAAGACAAGTCCAAGAAATATGATAGATCTATCCAACACTAGGAAGACACCACCAGAAGGCTTAATCTAAGGATAATGGGTGTCGAGGAGCACCTAGGAACAGAAGTTAATGGCCTAGGATATTTGTTTAACAGGGTCCTAGCAGAGAACTTCCCAAACATACAAAAAGATAGGCCTATTCAGATACAAGAAGTGTTTAGAACTCCAAACAGACCAGACCAGAATAGGACATCCAACTGTCACTTTATAATCCACACAGGATCAATTCAGACCAAGGAAAAGATCATTAAAGCTGTCAAGGAGAAAAGATCAATCACCTATAAAGGAAAAACAATTGGAATCACCTCAGATTTCTCAACAGAGACAATCTAAGCAAAAAGAGCCTGGAATGATGTATGCCATGCCCTAAAAACAAACAACTATCAACTAAGAATAGTGTACCCAGCTAAACTCTCCTTCATAACTGAAGGCCAAATAAAAATCTTCCATAGCAAAGAAAAATTGAAACAATACATCTCCACCAAGCCAGCCCTACAAAAGATTCTTAAAGATGTCCTACACATAGAAAACAAACAAGACCACAATAAAGGCCAAAAAACTGCACCAAAACTGAGAATCCAAGAACCATAGGAAAAACCCAGTTTTTGCAACCCCCAAGAAGGTGGATAGCATGGCAGGAACTCCCAAATAACTCTCAGTCCTCTCTCTTAACGTTAATGGTATGATCTCTCCAATTAAGCCACATAGACTGTCTAGTTGGGTTAAAAAACAAGACCCCTCTATCTGCTGCCTTCAGGAGTCACATCTTGACTGTAAAAACAAAATATTTTCAATCTTAAAGGGTGAAACAAAATCTACCAAGCAAACAGCCCCCATAAACAGGGAGGAGTTGCAATCCTAATATCAGATAAAATAGACTTCAAATTAAAATTCGTGAGAAGAGATAAAGAAGGTCGCTACATACTAATTAAGGGATCCCTCTTTCAGGAGGATATTACAATTCTAAATATCTACTCGCCACACAATGGAGCACCGAAATTTATCAAAGAAACACTACTTTCGATCAAATCTCGTATAAATCCAAAGACATTAATTGTTGGGGATTTTAACACACCACTCTCCCCAATAGATAGATCAACTCGGCAAAACTCAACAGGGAAACTGCAGATCTAAACAGCTGCATAGATCAACTAGATTTTATAGATATCTACCGAACAATTCACCCAGCAGCATCAGAATACACGTTTTTCTCAGCAACACAAGGAACGTTTTCTAAAATATACCACATTTTAGGCCACAAAGCAAACTTATCTAAATTCAGAAACATTGAAGTTATACCTTGCATCCTCTCTGACCACAAGGGAATAAAATTAGAACTCAACACCAAAAGCCACCTAAGAAACTGCAGTATCATATGGAGGCTGAACAACACACTGCTGAATCATGAGTGGGTCATGGAAGAGAATAGAAAGGAAATTCAAATGTCCATGCTAGTCAACAAAAATGAACACGCAAATTACCAGCTCCTCTGGGACACAGCAAAACAGGAGTCAGAGGCAAGTTTATAGCTCTGAGCTCCTACATCAACAAATTGGAGAGATCTGAAACCAACAATTTAATGACACATCTAAACCTCATTGAAAAAGAGCACTAAGATAAACCCCAAACCAGTAGACTGAAAGAAATAATTAAAATTAAATCAGAATTAAATGAATTAGAATCCAAAAAAACTATAGAAAGAATCAACAAAACAAAGAGTTGGTTCTTCGAAAAAATTAACAAAATTGACAGACCCTTAGCAAATCTTATCAGAAAAAGAAGTGAACACACCCAAATAAATAAACACAGAGATGAGAATGGAAACATCACCAAGGAAACATCCAAGATTCAAAACATTATAAGGGAATACTTCTCAAAACTTTATGCTAAGAAGTTTGAGAACTTGACAGAAATCTACCTTTTCCTAGCAAATATTGACATGCCAAAACTAAACCAAGATGAATTAAACCAGATTAACAG
>NW_012267716.1:21276-21950 GCF_000151885.1 Dipodomys ordii | reverse complement strand
ATGCCTCCGTCAGAAAATATGACATTGCCCCATTTGTTAGGATATGGAAAAACTTGGAAAAAATTATATTAAATGAAGTAAGCCAGGCCCAAAGAAACATCCGCCCCATGGTTTCCCTTATTTGCAATATCTAGTATATGTATGAGTCAAGCAGAAATGGTCAGATAATGTGATGTTTGGCAAATGAACCCTTAGATATATATTTTAATGTTTTCTTTTTCTTTCATGAGTGTGTTTCTATCACATTTATAAGATTATTTTTTTGTTGCTTTGTATGTCTATCCTCCACAGTATAAACCCTGCTTTGTCTATATTTGATGTCAGTATAAGTTGGGGAGGAGGTGGGGAAAAACAATTCGTTTAAGGATACAGATTGAGCTGTTGCAACAATGAGAAGTACAAGTTGTCATGTCCAAAACGAGCTTTACAAAGTCGGTGCGGGGTGGGGGGGAGGAGAAGTGTTGGGATTGGACGGGGTGGGGGCGGAGGGGGGATGCTGGGAAGGGATGAGAAGGGTAAACAAAGGAGGAGGCTGCAATGTTTGGTTAGAAATGTACGCATTATCCTGCCAAAGTAATTGTAACCCCTCTGTACAGTATGTTCAGAAACAAAATTAAATTAAATTAAAACAAATAGGGACCATGCACTCAAAAAATAGGACAATAACAATATAA
>NW_012267716.1:13069-14591 GCF_000151885.1 Dipodomys ordii | reverse complement strand
ACTCTGTCTGACCATTCTCCATATTCTCATGAACATCAGTCCTCGTGATGGTTTTTCTTAATTGTCAATTGGATCCAATTGAAGGATGCCTCAAATTTTCTGAGATGATTAATTAAGGGTAGATAACACATCTTGAATGTGGTTGACAGAATCATCTAGGTTGTGAGCCTGGATGGAACACGAGGTGGTGAAGGAAGCCTTCAGAGCCAGGCAATCTCTTTTACTTCCTAGTCACAATGTACTTAGAAATTTTGCTCTACCACAAGGTCTTTGTGCCATGCTACTCCTTCACTAGAGATGTACATCAAGCAAACAATAGACAAAAACTTGTGACACTATAAGCCAAAATAAATCCTTTTAAAGTTGTTAACTTGGGTATTTGTTACAGAGTCCAAAAGCTGGAATAACAGACTTTGTTCATATGTTCTGATATTTTACACTTAAAAATACTTGTATTTAATTGACTCACCACTATAATTCAGGAAAAGCCTCTTTCTTTAAATTGAATTGATGAACAATCAAACTAAATTTGCACCTGTAATTTTCGCTAACCAAATAGTCCAGTGTATTTCCAGTTAGAATGGAGTTAGGATGTGAATTTTTTGGGAAGCCATTAAACTCCTTCTAACAACTCTAAAAAATTTCTCACAAAATGGGAAGAACTAATGTGATCAGTAGGACATAAAAGGTTCTTCCAAGGCCCATGGTTAACAAGTAGAAATTCTACATATGATTTTCAGTAGTAAGAAAGTCTATATTTATTTAGTAGTCTATGTTTAAGTAGTTTATATTACAACATAAAGAGTAAAAAGTATATTATATATGTATATATACAAACACATATATATACAAACACATACACACCTATGTAACAAATTTTCTCAGTTTTCTGATATCTTTTGACTTACAACCAAATAGAAGGTTTACTACTTTTAAATATTCAAAGAATAAAAGGATATTAAGGTGCTATTTTTCTGTGATATTTGCCATACTATCACATAAACTCATTATAAGATATGGTACACTTTTCACTAATTTTATTTCATCCTACATATTAAATATGCATCTAGTAGTATATATTTTTATAAGTATGTTTTATGTAGTCTTCCTTTGGTAATTAATAAGTAGAGCTTTTTAGTAAAGTAATTAGTATCCTGAATTTCTGGAAAACATTTTAAAATTTACTTGAAACATCAGTGTTGTTCTCAGTTTCTTGTATTTAACAATTAATAAAGCTAATTTTCACTTTCATATATAATTTATTTTGGAATCAAAGAATTAAAATAAATTGATTAAAAGGGTGACAGCATGGAAATTCAACCATAACTCCTTTGTATAATTTACAGATGATTTAACAAAATGAATACCAGGAAACAAGTCTATCTAAAGGGGATATGAGTTTGGAAAGGGGACAAATTAAAAGCAATGGGGGATGAATATAAACATAATACTTAATATTCAATATATATGAAAAATGGAGCTACAAAACTTGAACAGAAGGGTGGAGTTGGAATAGAGGGAA
>NW_012267716.1:9058-11223 GCF_000151885.1 Dipodomys ordii | reverse complement strand
TGTGATTGTTTCTAACATAATTATAAGATGATCTCTTTGTTGCTTTTATGTCCCTCCCCCACGACATAACCCCTGTTTTCACTGTATTTTATGTTGGTATAATTTGTAGAGGGGAAGGGAAAACACAAATTGTTTAAATAGGGATACAGGTGGACCTATTGCAACAATGAAATGTACAAGTCGTTATGTCGAAAAACAAACTTTACAACTTTGGCATGGGGGGGGCAGGGAGATGGGACAGAATGGGAAGTGGAAACAAAGGAGGAGGCAACAATGCTTGATAAGAAATGTACTCATTACCTTGCCTATGTAATTGTTATCTCTCTGCACGGTATTTTCACAATTAAAAAACAGAAAAGAAAATGCTTCTTTATAATCATTTCTTTTCACTCTAGTTTTTGTAATTTTTTTGTCTACCTGCCATATTAGGTTTTGTAGCTCTCTGGCTTTAAAAGTTATATATCTGGCTTTATATGTTTTCAAAATTCATTATTTTTATTGTAGTAAATACAATGCTGTAGTTCTCAAAATTTGCAAGTGACTTCAATCAGCCTATTTTAGGTGACACTCAAAGTTAAAATTCATGCAATTTTTTCCTAATTATCCAAGAATTATTACAACAATTACCCATGAGTCTGACCCCTCTCCATAAACATCTTCCAATATTAATAGCCTCTGGAAACCTTTGTTCTTTCTGCCTACGTACCTGAAAAATGTTGAAGTTACATGCACTTTTATGTTATTAAAATCAGAACCAGCGGAGGTTTGTGACATATCTCTGAACTGTTGAACATAAATAATGTGTAGGGCATGATTATTTCTATGTACCATAGAAAACTTACCAAAAGAGGCAAAAAAAGTCCATGAGTAGGTTAAGAGGCAGTGTGTACCCTTAGGTTGACCTAAGGAGATTCAAACAAGAAATAAGTTTTCAGTTATGTTTCAGGGAATTTGATACCTTCAATTCTGCTTTGCAGCTCAAATATGTACTTATAAAATATTTTAGAATATTTTATCTTTAGATAGCTAAAACTAGAATATATTTACTTATTTTATTTTTACATAGCTAAAATTAGAATACATTTACTTAAAATTAAAAATTAAAGGTACTTGAGGGTGTTACTACTTTTTGTTTCACTGAGAAAAATTAATAAGGACCTAATGTACTATGTTAATGGAGACTCCAGTTTTTTGTAAAAAGTATTTTTAGATTATAGATATTTCTTTATCAGTGAAGATTTCAGAAGTAAGTATAACTGAAAAGTTAAAAATAAGTATAAAAAAGCATTTTCATAGTTAAATTTCATATTAAATTACTACTGAATATATTTTATAAAGCTGTCACGTTTAATATTTTATTATTTTATTTTTGTATCAAACAAATGCAATTAAACTATTGTATGAGATTTGAAGTTTAGTCAGTACTTAACCAACAAAAATTCAAAATTTGACATTATTCACTGTTAAATAAGTACTGCTGTCTTACTAGGGAGTTGAAATGAAAAGAGAAAAAGAACACAAATAATTTGACCAATAATTCAAATTATACAAGATTCTTTAAGATTTGCAATGGGAGATGCACACACAGTAAAATTATTGCTACAAAATCCAATCTTGCCTATACAAAATTTGAGATATAGATTAAACAGTATGAAAGATAATCACTTTAATTGTCCTTGAAATTACAGTTTACAATGTCAAAATACAACATATCATGATTTTCCTTAATCTCCACCAATGCAAACTTCATAAATTAGCATAAAGCTCTGAAGGTTCAATAAACTTATTTCTCTAACCCTAGAAATTAAAAACCCTGTGTGGAAGTCTAAGTTGGAAATTTCCTGTTTAAAAAATTTTATGATTTTATTACAGCTGCATAGTGTCTGTTCTTCTAGTAACCCACAGGCAGAAAGTAACAGTTTATTTATTCAAACTGCAAATGAAATTGGATAAGAAAAGTAATTAGCAAGCAAAAAAATAATGGAAAAGCTCCCTAAAAGCAGTTTCAAAATTATATGGGCTGTCAGATCCTTAGAAAAATAACACTTTATTTTTAAAAAGCAGGAAAAGGAAAAGAATGGAGTGTGCATGTATTGTGTATGCAAGCTGCATAAATGTATATTAGCTTTTAAAGCAACATTGAAAAATACTATTGTTTCTCAACT
>NW_012267716.1:5639-7728 GCF_000151885.1 Dipodomys ordii | reverse complement strand
CTTGTCTTCTATCCAATGTAGTTTAAAAACCAGAATAAATAAATTCTAAGGAGAAAAGAAATAGAACTAAATAGATCTCTCTTTTTTATGTTGTTATGTTGTAATTTTAAATTGCCTAGCATCTGGAATGGAGACTCAATTTCTTCCCAAATCTGAGGTTAGCCTTCAGAAAAAGTCATTGCAGACTTTGCCTCCCAGACTTGTGTCTCTTTCCTTCTTCTTTAAGTTTACACCTGTGAGATCTGTTTTTTTTTTTTTTCGTTCTTCTGTTTTCTTTTTTTTTACTGCCTCTTACTTCACATGTTTCTTTTGTATTTTGTTGTTTCAGTTTTCGTAGTTCTTCATAGAAATATCCTGGTCTGATTTTATTTTATCTGAGATAGAAGAGAAAGTCTAAAAGAGCTTTTAGCCTTGTCAGGCAGACACAAGTTCACATTCCATTTGTTGTTGTACTGGGACCAACATTTCTTCATTTCTTAGAGTTCAAAATAGTTCATTGACAAAATGCAATACGTTATTAAAAATTGTATTATTTCATTCATGTGCATGAACAATAGGGCTCAGGTAAAAAGAAAAATATCAGATACATGCGACGTTTTCTATAATAATCATTAACAAATTTTAAGTGTATTATACTCATTAATATCCATGTTAGTGGATTTCACTGGGACATTTCTATACATGCACACATTGTGCTTTGATTATGCTTCTTCTTTTCCACTTATTTCTGCTTTACATTCATGGCAACTTTAGGTTTTTATTTTTGTCTTAATGAGATTTTCTTCTAGATGAAATATTAAATGAAATCATGTTGACATATGACTTAAAATTATGGTTCCAAATATATTTTAGCAAAAAAGCAAATTTCAGCTGAAGAAATTGATAAAACAAAAATTTCTTTGAAAACAAATGCTGCCCATTAAATATCTACAAGTATTATATAAACTAACATATATTTGTTTCCCTAATGTCATGCTATTATTTTTCAGATAACAAATTAAAAACTACTTCTGCAAGAATTCAAGAATGATGCATATTGAACCGTCTTATTCTTCTCCAATATCCTTGGAAATGATCACAATATCATCACTATTATTATTCCTTATAAGTAGTATTCAGTTTGCACCAACAATGTAATAACCATTCTGGATTATTGTACTAGTTTGGGGAGAAGTGTGCATTTACTATGCTAGACTGTGAAAAAAATCGCTCAGTATATATCTATATATGGTCTGCTTTGCACCATAGCTAAATTAATTTAAGAAAATCATTTTGTAATCCTTATGTGGTGTATTTTTGTTTCTAGGAAAACACTACTTTACATGCTCCACTGACTTTTATTGAACACAGACAAAAATTTCAATTTTGTTTAAATTTGGATAGAGATGTAGTATGTATTGAACCATTAATAGCTTCAATTATGAATTCAGGTAGAAATTATTTCATAGTTAAGAAATAGGAAATGTTAATTATTTTTATAATCAGTACAAAATGAATAAGAAAAAATTCCATGAAAATTTATTGGTTTTATTGAATATGTAAAATTATTAAAAGCCCATATTCTTTGACATTGAACCATGAATTTTTTCATTTGACATTTTTCATGTGATATTACCATGCTATCATTCCCTCTCAATATTATCATAATATCAATATTATCATGATAATGTCAGTATGATCAATACTATGGTAACATAATCAGCTCTGGTTTTGAGATTAGATGGTTGTGTTCACCTACAATGAAAAAGTTTTAAAAAGTGTATGATACTCTCTTGATGTCTACTTAATTTTCATTCTTGTGATGATACATCAGCTTTGAATTATCTTCTATCTTCCAGGACATTTTATGCTTAGATGGAGTCACACATTTCTCCTAAGATTTTTTTTGAAATCTACTATTATAATGGTAGATAACTTTTGAGTATCTGAGAGAGCAGTCCCAAATTCTAATTTTATTTGTAATTACAAAATTAATCCATTGATGATCTACATGTTCATAACTCCTAAAGGTGACACAGGTACAGAAATCCTTTCTGTAGATGAATCTCACCAATAAAGTGACATTCCATTTATTCTATCATTTTTTGTA
>NW_012267716.1:0-269 GCF_000151885.1 Dipodomys ordii | reverse complement strand
CAGAAATTAAAAGTGATTATATATTGCATTTTTAAATATATATTAAAATGTAGCTACTGACTTGAATGGAGTAACCAAATGTTATTTAAGAATTGATCAATGTTGATATTAAAGTCTGTAAAACATTAAAGACAATTATTAGTTGGAGAAATATCCCTCTATTAAACTTATGCTAAAACTTCCAGCAATTCAGAAACCTCCCACCCAAAAAAGTACTATTTTTTCATGAAAATCATTGTTTTAACCTATAAAGATATATCTCTCATTTA
>NW_012267715.1:40151-42554 GCF_000151885.1 Dipodomys ordii | reverse complement strand
TCCTTCCCTCCTTCCCTCCCTCCGTCGTCCTCCTCCTCCTCCTCCTCTTCCTCCTCCTCCTCCGCCACCGCCATCGCCACCTCCACCTCCGCCACCTCCCTCCCTTCCTCTCCCCCACAATTCCTTCCTTCCTTCCTTCCTTCCTTCCTTCCTTCCTTCCTTCCTTCCTTCCTTCCTTCTTCCCTCCCTCCCTTCCTTCCTTGCTCTCCCTAATTTCTTCCTTCCTTCTTCCCTCCTCCCTTCCTTCCTTTTTTTCTTTCTTGTCCTGGTCCTTGGGCCTGAACTCAGTGCCTGGGCACTGTTCCTGAGTTGCTTTTGTTTAAGGCCTAGTACTGTACCACTTGAGCCAGAGTTCTACTTCTGGCTTTTTAGTAAGTTATTGGATATAAACTTTCCTGCCCTGGCTGGCTTCAGACATGGAACTTAAGATTTCGGCCTCCTGAGTAACTAGGATTACAGACATGAACCACTGGTGCCTGACCCTAGACTAGTGTTTTCTTTATGCAAAAATTGTCAATGTAGTTCTGTTTATACCACTCACATTTTTTATTTTTATTTTTTTATGTTTTGCTGGTCCTGGGGCTTGAACTCAGCACCTGGGTGCTATCCCTGAGTCTTTTTGTGCTCAAGGCTAGCTTTGTACCACTTGAGCCACCTCAGCACTTCTGGCTTTTTGTGTGATTAATTGGAGATAAGAGGGTCAAGGACTTTCCTGCCTGGGCTGCCTTTCAACCATGATCCTTAGATCTCAGCTTCCTGAGTAGCTAGGATTATAAGCATGAGCCACTGCCACCTGGTTAACCACTCATGGTTTTTAGGGGACCATCAAACAGCAGTATTTTCTTTTTCTTAATTTTGTTGGTACTGGGAATTTGTCTCAAAATCTGCAGTTGCTAGGCAAGTACTTTACTACTTGAGCCATACTCCAGTTTGATTTATATTCCAGTGAAGAATGAGAATTACTAGCTGCGGTCACCTTGGGCAAAAGCATGAAACCATTTCGCTTTTGTAATCTCAGAGTTGAAGTACTGGGAATGTGGTTGAAGTGGTTAACTGCTTATCTAGCAAGAGCAGTCTCAAGCACAACATTATTGCCCCTATTTCCTCCCTCCCCCCATTACATGTTTACTATTAATCTCTTAAGATTATCCTAAATTCCAACGTTTCAGTCCATCCTAAAGTTTTATAATCCTTGTTCCAAAAGCAAATCTCTTCCTCAAGAACAGAAGCCAGTTGAAAGTAAACCAGTACCAATTGTGAGAAGTCGATTCAAAAGACCAAAACCAAACTTGGTAAGAGCATCTTTAAAGAAAGAGACTACAGACTCAGAAAAATATTTGTCTGCAAAGAAGTCAGAAACACATGAAATAAAGACTGTTGTGGTACAGCAAGACATTGAGTCAACTAATATTCTCTCTTTTCAACATGTGAGTGATAACTTAAAGTGGAATGTTTTGGGTTTTTGTGTTACTATGGTTAGTAAAATTTTCCAGGTTCCTATAATGTTTATTGTGTTTGATACTGATCATGTGCTTACAGAAACTACATTAACAATATGCCACAACTTTAATGTAGTTTATTTAAAAACCTTGGATATGCAAGTATGTAGTGTGTTGTATTGTGGAAAGATTATTTAGGGGGCTGGGAAGGTGGCTCAGTGGTAGAGCGCTTGCCTTGCATGCCTGAGGCCCTGGGTTCGATTCTTCAGCACCACATAAGCAAAAAGAAAAAAGCCGGAAGTGGGGCTGTGGCTCAAGTGGTAGAGTGCTAGCCTTGAGCTGAAGAGCTGAGGGACAGCGCCCAGGCCCAGAGTTCAGGCCCCACGACCGGACCCCCCCCCCGAAAAAAAAAAGAATACTTCTTTTATCATTTATTGGTGTACCTAAGATGGAAAATCACACTATATTAAGCACTTTCAATGCTTTGTGGTTTTTGTTTAATGTCAACAATTTTAAGATTTATAGACCACAATACACTCAAACAGTATATATCCATAGATATATAGATACGTCTATACCTATATGAAGATAGATCTATCTAGATAGATCTGTGTATTTGCTGTATATTCATTACTTTAAAAATTGATAAAATATATCTAATATAAAGTTTGCCAATTGAATTACTTTTAGCTATACAAACTATTGGTCTATTCATAGTCACATCTGTTCACATGATGAGAGCATTCATAGCACTTATCATCTCCAGAAAAACTTTTAATTTCTCCAAATTGAAACTCTATCCATTATACACTAAGTTCCATTACCCCCTTTTTCCATTTTCTGGCAACCACCCACTATTCTCTTTTCTGTTTCTATAAATTTGACTATGTTAGGAGCATCATATATGTTTATTGCTCTTTTAAGAATTGAAGCAACTTTTTCCTTTCCTTTCCCTCCCTCCCTC
>NW_012267715.1:37843-38582 GCF_000151885.1 Dipodomys ordii | reverse complement strand
TGTGTGTCTGTGTGTGTGTGATGTTTGGGAATTAAGCTCAAGCCCTTGAGCTTGCAGTTGGTGATCCTCCACTTAAACTGTATCAGCTCTACCAAGTTTTTATGGTTGGTCATGGGGCTTGAACTCTGGGCCTGGGCACTGTTCCTGATCTCTTATGCCCAAGTGAGTGTTCTACCACTTGAACCACAGCACCACTTCTTGTTTTCTGGTGGTTAATTGAAGATAAGAGTCTCATGGCTTTCTTGCCAGGGCTGGCCTTGAACCATGATCTTTAGATCTCAGCCTCCTGAGTAGTTAGGATTACAGGTTGAGCCACCAGCCCCCGGCTCTTCGAAGTTGATTTTCCTCTTTTTTTTTTTCAACCAATCCTGGGACCTGAACTCAGGTCCTGGGTACTGTCCCTGCGCTTTTTGCTCAAGGTTAGCATTCTACCACTTGAGCCATAGCACCGCTTCGGCTTTTTCTGTTTATGTGGTACTGAGGAATCGAAGTCATGGCTTCATGCATGTTCCACTAAGCCACATTCCTAGTATTCTACCAAGTTTTTTTTTTTTTTTTTGGCCTGGGTGCTCCCTCAGCTCTTCAGCTCAAGGCTAGCACTCTATCACTTGAGCCACAGCGCCACTTCAGGCTTTTTTTCTTTTTGCTTATGTAGTGCTGAGTAATTGAACCCAGGGCCTCATGCATGCAAGGCAAGCACTCTACCACTGGCCACCTTCCCAGCCCTCTACCAAGTTTT
>NW_012267715.1:36444-37353 GCF_000151885.1 Dipodomys ordii | reverse complement strand
TTTTTTGTATATCAAGGCATAACCAAATAATCCTTCTTTGATAGCTTTTTTGGAGATCATGGAGGAGAACACAGCTAATCATACCTTTTATCAAAGAATGGTTGTCTCTTGTACTAAGCATGCAGCTTTGGGAGACATGAACATGGAGTCGTGAGAGAGGAAGCAGCTACTGTCCTAGTTAGCCAGATCTTCAGAATCAACACTGGTGTTCAGTAGGGTGACAGATGTTGCAGGCATATTGCAGTCGTATCCTGAATCCTTATTTGAATAAAATAATACTAACAACCCATTAAACTTTTTTTTTTTTTTTTTGTCGGTCGTGGGGCTTGAACTCTGGGCCTGGGCACTGTCCCTCAGCTCTTCAGCTCAAGGCAAGTGCTCTATCACTTGAGCTGCAGCGCCACTTCCAGTTTTCTGGTGGTTTATTGGAGATAGGAGTCTCACGGTCTCTCCTGCCTGGGCTAGCTTTGAACCGTGATCCTCAGATCTCAGCCTCCTGAGTAGCTAGGATTACAAGCGTGAGCCACCAGCACCCGGCCCATTAAACTTTTTTTTTTTTTTTGTCGGTCGTGGGGCTTGAACTCTGGGCCTGGGCACTGTCCCTCAGCTCTTCAGCTCAAGGCAAGTGCTCTATCACTTGAGCTGCAGCGCCACTTCCAGTTTTCTGGTGGTTTATTGGAGATAGGAGTCTCACGGTCTCTCCTGCCTGGGCTAGCTTTGAACCGTGATCCTCAGATCTCAGCCTCCTGAGTAGCTAGGATTACAAGCGTGAGCCACCAGCACCCGGCCCATTAAACTTTTTTTTAATGCTTGGACAGACCCAGAGTCTTGTCTTTTTCCTCCTTCCTTCCTTCCTTCCTTCCTTCCTTCCTTCCTTCCTTCCTTCCTTCCTTCCTTCCTTCCTTCCTT
>NW_012267715.1:29901-32766 GCF_000151885.1 Dipodomys ordii | reverse complement strand
AAAAAAAAAAAAAGTCGTACGGATTTTGCTGCTTGTGCTGGCTTTAAACCTCGATCCTCAGATCTCAGTCTCCTTCTAGCTAGGATTATAGGCATGAACCACTGACGCCTGGCTTTTACTTTATTTTCCTATCATATTTTTTTGTTTTATTGTCATGTATTACTGAGGGAAGAAGTGGTGAGAGTTCATTGTGACATTTCTCCTCATGTGTACAATGTATCAGTCAATCTCAAACTCTCATTTTCATTGTCCTCTTTCCTAAGACATATTAACAGATTTCATTGTCTTCTTTTCTTTCTTTTTTTTTGGGGGGGGGGTCCGGTCGTGGGGCCTGAACTCTGGGCCTTGGCGCTGTCCTTCAGCTCAAGGCTAGCACTCTACCACTTGAGGCACAACGCCACTTCTGGCTTTTTTCTTTTTGCTTATGTGGTACTGAGGAATCGAACCCAGGGCTTCAGGCATGCAAGGCAAGCGCTCTACCACTGAGCCACCTTCCCAGCTCCTCATTGTCTTATTTTCATACATGGAAAACTACCTGTTTACACCATTTTCTCTTCATTCATTCTCCTTGGTTTCTCAGCCTCCTTCTGATAGTTCCCCAACAAAGCCTGTTTTTCTTCCCTTGCGTTCCTTGTGGATTAACAGCATTCATTGAGGTTCTTTATGCTGTTTAAATGTATAGTTGCAATGTATTTAAAAATAATTACCTTTTTCTTTTTCCATTCTCCCCTTCTCAAAGTACTCTTATTAAAGTTACGTTCTGGGTTGAGAAGGTGGCTCAGTGGTAGAGCGCTTGCCTTGTATGCATGAGGTCCTGGGTTTGATTCCTCAGCACCACATAAGCAAAAAGAAAAAAGCCAGAAGTGGCGCTTGGCTCAAGTGGTAGAATGCTAGCCTTGAGCTGAAGAGCTGAGGGACAGTGACCAGGCCCAGAGTTCAGGCCCCACAACCGGACCCCCCCCAAAAAAAGTTATGTTCTGTTTATCCACTATATAATTATGTATATAGGTATGTATACATATGTACATGTCAGTGGGATACACATATTTTTTTAAAAAATTTATGACTTTGCCAGTCTTGGAGCTTAAACTCAGGGCCTGGGCACTGTCCCTGAGCTTCTTTTTTTGCTCAAAGCTAGCACTGTATTACTTGAGCCATAACGCTACTTCCTGCTTTTTCTGTTTATGTGGTATTGATGAATTGAACCCCGGGCTTCATGCATCCTAGGCAAGCACTCTACTACTAAGTCACATTCCCAGCCTCAAATGTCTTTTAGATATAGCTTCCACATATAAATGAAAACATAATTTTTTTTGTGTGTGTTTTTTCAGGTTTTAAGATGTCCTCCAATTTTACTCATTTTCCTGTAAATGTCAAATTTTCATTTTTCTTTATGGCTGGATAATATGCTAATATATACAGATATAAACACACATATATACATAAACACTGTACTTTATCTTTTTCTCTGTTACTGGACCTTTAAGCAAATTTTTTTGCAGAAAAGGTAGGAAGGGTGAGAAAAAAGGTAAGGAGAAAAAAGAACAGATTGTTGAAATTTTCATTTTATTGATCAGAACTGAAATTTTACAATAGCTGGTTTTTTTTTTTTTTTTGCCTCAGTCCTGTGGCTCGATCTCAGGCTCTGGGTGCTGTTCCTGAGCCTCTTTGTGCTCAAGGCTAGTGCTCTACCACTTTAACCACTATGTCACATCTGGCCTTTTCTGAGTAGTTTATTAGAAATAAGAGTCTCATGGACTTTACTGCCCAAGCTGTCATTGAACTGCCATCCTCAGTTCTCAGCCTCTTGAGTAGCTAGGATCACAGGTGTGATCCACCAGTGTTTGGCAGCAGCTTGTTTTTCATTAGAAGTATCCTGGTGCATATGTGACAGTAATTTCTTATTTTGCTTAAACATCTAGTCATCCACAACCATTGAAACGATCAAATTACTCCAAAATTATTTTGGATCAAAAACCAACGACCTCTTCTGCATCTGAGTGTGAAATAGATCATAATGGGAAGAGAACACATAGGAAGAGCAAAGCAAATGTCACCAAAGGGCGAGGATCAAAACGCATTCGAGGTAAGACTGCTAAGAAGGAACCTAGAGCTTCAAAGTCCATGCTGGTGACTCTTCGAGCTTCCCAGGAAGAGGATGACGATGATGCTGAGGATTTTGAACCTTATTATGAAGAAGAAACCTATCATCTTGCCCCAGAAGAATTAAACAAAGCACCAGTGTTTGTACCTGTTGGTCTCAGATCCCCTGAACCTGTTTCTGCTCAGATTGAGGAAACAATGGAAGAGGTAGTTTGTTTTTTGGAATCCTTGTCACTTTAACATACTTGTTTTTTCTTTGTTTTTCTTTTACTAGGTCTTTGTTTCTCTTTTAGTGATTACTAAGATTTGAAGAATTAATTCTCTATATATTGCCACATGTAATTGATTTGGGGACTTAATGAATTAAGGAAACAGTAGTAGTAACTGTGTATAATCTCTTGTGGTGACTTAGACCTTTCCATCCAGGCCGAGCAAGGGACTCATTATAACAATATATTAGGATGTTTCTTAATCTCTCTCTCTCTCTCTCTCCACTCTCTGCTTCCCTCCCTTTTTTGATATTCAGGTTTGAACTCAGGGCCTTTGTCCTTGTGGCTGGAATTCTACTTCAGCCATACCTCCAGTTATACTTTTTCCTAGTATTTTGGAGGTAGAATCTACCAAGTTTTTCTACTCATGCTGCCCCTGAATCATGATCCTTTGAGTCTCAGCCTCCTGAGTAGCTAGGATTACAAGAGTGAGCCTACTGATGGCTGCATAGTCTACTTTTTTATATTAATCTTTTTTTTTTTTTTTTTTTTT
>NW_012267715.1:21502-21831 GCF_000151885.1 Dipodomys ordii | reverse complement strand
GCCAGTCCTGGGCTTAAACTCAGGGCCCAGGCACTGTCCCTCAGCTTCTTTTGCTCAAGGCTAGCACTCTCCCACTTGAGCCATAGTGCCACTTCCAGACTTTTCTGTTTATGTGGTACTGATGAATCAAACCTAGGGCTTAGGGTCTGCTAGGCAAGTACTCTACCACTAAGCCACATTGCCAGCCATGTTTCCTTATTCTTGTGTTCTAGTATTCCTACTTTTTAATTCCAAAGTTGGGCTGGGAAGGTGGCTCAGTGGTAGAGCACTTGCCTTGCATGCATGAGGCCCTGGGTTCGATTCCTCAGCACCACATAAGCAAAAAGAAA
>NW_012267715.1:16918-17805 GCF_000151885.1 Dipodomys ordii | reverse complement strand
TTCCTCTGTCTTTCTGTCTTTCTGTCTTTTTTCTTTTTCTCTTTCTTTTTGAGATAGTATCTCTCTATGTAACTCAGGCTGGTCTTGAACCTGCAATCTTCTGAAGGAAAAGTCATCCCATTCCTTTCTTCTACCTGTGCATTTGTTGACTGCTGTTTGTCATTTCTTTAGTTCTGGGGAGGATTATTCCAAACTCTGCATGTATTGGCTTAGGCTTTCTCATATTTTTGTCTTTTCAGGGATAGCAGTCCCATTGGAGTAGGGCCAACCTGAATATAGTATTATTCCATCTTAACTTGACTACATTTGCAAAGATCCTTTCTATAGTTACAGTACATATAATTAGGATTTCAACATGTTGGGGGTTAGTTATTTGCTGGTCCTGGGGCTTGAACTCTGGGACTGGGCACTATCTCTGAGCTCCTTTTGCTCAAGGCTAGCACTGTACCACTTAAGGTACAGTGCCACTTCTGGTGCAGTGGCAGCACTGAACATGGATGTGCAAGTGTCTTTACTATAGTCTGACTTCTAATGTTCTATACCCAGGAGTGGTATTTCTGGATCATAGGGACGTTGTATGTTTAGGTTTTTAAGGGAATGAATAATTTTTAAATATTGCCGGATCCTGTTTCTTTTCTTTTTTTTGGGTGCCAGTCTTGGGCTTAAACCTCAGGGCCTAGGCACTGTCCCTTAGCTTTTTTGCTCAAAGCTAATGCTCTGTCATTGAGCAACAACTCTCCTTCTGGCTTTATGGTGGTTGATT
Organism: Dipodomys ordii; assembly: GCF_000151885.1. Classification (NCBI taxonomy): domain Eukaryota; kingdom Metazoa; phylum Chordata; class Mammalia; order Rodentia; family Heteromyidae; genus Dipodomys; species Dipodomys ordii. The sequence continues at coordinate 17,042 of NW_012267715.1, read as the reverse complement.
GGAGGTAAATCTTACAGACTTTTCTGCCCTGACTGGCTTTGAACTATGATCCTTAGACATCAGCCTCTTGAGTAACTAAGTCTAAGGAAATGAGCCACTGATAGCTAGTTTTTTTTTTTTTTTT
>NW_012267715.1:7111-9628 GCF_000151885.1 Dipodomys ordii | reverse complement strand
GCTACTCAGGAGGCTGAGATCTGAGGATCGAGGTTCAAAGCCAGCCCGGGCAGGAGAGACCGTGAGACTCCTATCTCCAATAAACCACCAGAAAACTGGAAGTGGCGCTGTAGCTCAAGTGGTAGAGCGCTAGCCTTGAGCTGAAGAGCTGAGGGACAGCGCCCAGGCCCAGAGTTCAAGCCCCACGACTGACCAAAAAAAAGAAAAAGCTCAGGGACAGTGCCTAGGCCCTGAGTTCTAGCCCCACAACCAGCAAACAGTAACAACAACTATCTGTCTGAATGATAACTCAAGCAGAAAGTGTTGGTAGAGTTCCAGCCTAACAAGCACAAGACTTTAGTTCAAACCTCAGTGCCACCAAAAGAAAAATAAAGTAAAGCATGCATATGTGTGTTGATATAACTAAAAGGATGATTATGAGGTGATATATTTGTTATTAACTGGACTTAATCATTATGTAGTATATATATATTTAAAAACATGCACACAATAAAAACATACAATGCTCTATAAATTGAAAACAACTTTTGCTGTACTCTAGTGGTTCATACCTATAATTCTAGCTACTCTAGAGGTGGAGATCTGAAGATTGAAGTTCAAAGCCAGCTCAGGCAAGTGTGAGAATCTTTTTTTTTTTGGGTCTGGTCATGGAGCCTGAACTCTGGGTCTGGGCGCTGTCCCTCAGCTCAAGGCTAGCGCTTTACCACTTGAGCCAAAGTGCCACCTCCGGATTTTTTCTTTTTGCTTATGTGGTGCTGAGGAATCGAACCCAGTGACTCATGCATGCAAGGCAAATGCTCTACCACTGAGCCACCTTCCCAGCCCCTCTGTGAGACTCTTATCTCCAGCTAGCCAACAAAAAGCCAGGAGTAGAAGTATGGCTCAAGTAGTAAAGCACTAGCCTTGTATGCAGAAAGCTAAAAAAACAGGATCTAAGCCCTGAACTCCACCACTAGTACCAGCACACACACATGGACATGATGGGCCATATGTGTAATGTGGAGGCTGGAGGTTTGAGTTGGAGGTCAGCTTAGGGTACATAACAAGACCCTGCCTTACAAAAGTGTTTTTAAGCAGCTTTAATGATATGTGTAATTGATACCATGTAGTCCCCCAACTTCAGTATACAACTTAGTAGTAGTTAGTGTTTTTACCACATTGTAGTTTATCTATAGCTGTTTTCAACTCTAAGCAACCACAACTCTTCTGTCTTTTTTGATTTGCTTTTTTTTTGGTTGGTCTGGGCCTGAACTCTGGGCCTAGGTGCCATCCCTCAGCTCTTCAGCTCAAGGCTAGAGCTATTCCACTTGAGCCACAGCACCATTTCTGACTTTTTCTGCTCATGTGGTGCAGAGGAATCAAACCCAGGGCCTCATGCATGCAAGGTAACCACTCTACCACTGTGCTACCTGGTTTACCTTTTTTTGACCTTCTAAATAAAAACATATGCTATGCGTTCCAGTCTGGCAATTTCAACTATTCTTCTATCATTGTGTTTCAGTGTTAATCTCTATAGTAGCATTTGTGAATATTTTCTTGTATTCATTCATGGTACTGAGTTTAAACTTAGAGTCTGGGTGCTGTCCCTTATTTTATTTTTCCCACAGCTCCATTTCTGGCTTTTAGTTGGAGATAAGAGTGTCATGGACTTGCCTGTCTGAACTGACTTAAACTGTGATCATCAGATCTCATCCTCCTGTGTAGTTAGGATTATAGGCATTAGCTTCCAGAACCAGATCATTGCTTCTTTTTATAGAAATATTTTCCTATCTCTCTGTCATCAGTGATGTTTTTCTCTGTAAGACCTCTAAAGATAGAGCCATCCAGACTTCAAATAAGTCATTTTTAAACTTTTTTGGATGGGACTTTTAAATTATAATGGCTTATTTAATTACGGTACTGTACAGTTACCAGAAGGTGTGAATATAGTTGCTTTGGTAGTCAAGTGAAATATATGCAGTGCAGGGTTTATTAATTTTCTGTCTTAAATTGAAAAATCTCCTTGGCAAGGACTATTATTCTGCTATGTGAATTACCTGACTTTGTTTGTTTGTTTTTGGCGGTTGTGGGGCTTGAACTCTGGGCCTGGGCGCTTGTCCCTCAGCTATTCAGCTCAAGGCGAGCACTCTACCACTTGAGCTACAGCACCACTTCCGGTTTTCTAGTGATTTATTGTCTCTCCTGCCCGGGCTGGCTTTGAACCGCGATCCTCAGATTTCAGCCTCCTGAGTAGCTAGGATTACAGGCGTGAGCCACCGGCGCCCTGCGAGAATGTATTATTTTTATCATATGCACATTTCAAGCCACCAATTCTAGCTACTCAGGAGGCTGATATCTGAGGATTGCAGTTCAAAGCCAGCCTGGGCAGGAAAGTTCATGAGACTCTTTATGTCCAATAAACCACCAGAAAACTGAAAGTGTGGCTCAAGTGGTGATAGAGTACTTGCCTTGAGCTGAAGAGTTGAGGGAGAGCACCCAGGCCCAACGGTCAAGCCCCACAACGGACCCCCCCCCCCC
>NW_012267715.1:0-821 GCF_000151885.1 Dipodomys ordii | reverse complement strand
ATTTGCTTAGGATTGTTTTGGCTTTTGGGGATGTTTTATGCTGCCATATGAATTTTATAATTTTCCTTTTCTTCTCTTTCTTTCTTCTTCTTCTTTTGGTTGGTCATGAGGCTTGAACTCAGGGCCTGGGTGCTGTCCTTGAGCTTTTACACTCAGGGAGTTACCCATAGATGTCTATATTCTTTTTTGTGTGTGTGCCAGTCCTGGGGCTTGGACTGAGGGCCTGGGTGATAGCTCTGAGGTCTTGCTCAATTCTTGTGCTATACCACTTTGAGCCACAGCACAACTTCCAGTTTTCTGGTGGTTAATTGGAGATAAGGGTTTCTTGGACTTTCCTGCCATGGCTGGTTTTGAACTAGGATACTCAGATCTCAGCCTCCTGAATAACTAGGATTACATGTGTGAGCCATCAGTGCCTTTTTCTGTAAAGAATGCCATAGATATTTTTATAGGTATTGAATGATAGATTACTTTTGATACTATGGCCATTGTAACTATTTTTGGTGCAACTGGGATTTGAACTCAAGAGTGTAACATTTGCTTGGCTTGCTTGCTCAGCTGGCTCACTACCATTGGAATCATGTTTCTAGCTCAACTTTTTTCCTGGTTATGTTGGAGATAGAGTCCTCAGTACTTTTCTGCCCTAGTTGACTTTGAACCATGCACCTCTAGATTTCAGTCACCTGTGTAGCTAGCATTATAGATGTGAGCCACAGGTACCTGTCTAGAAGTAAATTTTATTTTTATTTATTTATTTTTTTATACCAGTACTGGGGTTTAAACTCAGGGCCTCGGTGCTGTCTCTATTTTTTTTTTTTTTT
>NW_012267714.1:20568-21614 GCF_000151885.1 Dipodomys ordii | reverse complement strand
GTTTTCTTGCTCAAGGCTGGTGCTCTACCACTTGAGCCACAGCTCCAACTCTGGCTTTTTGTTGGTTCCATGGAGAGAAGAGTCTCACCAGCTTTGGGCTGGCTTCCATCTTTGATCCTCAGATTTCTTCCTTCGGAATACCCAGGATGTCAGGCATGAGCCTGAGCCAGACGTGATGGGAAACAGAGCCTTACTTTTCAGCTTCTGTTTTTCTCCTATCAACTGGCAATCCCTAGATAAAATAGTCAATTACCTGGGATCCAGTTCCTCTGCTAGGTTTGTTAATCCAAGGAGATAAAGTGTCTTTGGAAAAGGCTAGTTTGAGTTGGCCTAGATGAGATTGTGTGTTTGTGTGTGTGTGTGTGTGTGTGTGAGTGTGTGTGCACGTGATAGAGAGAGAGAGAGAAAGTATGAGTTTCAGTGATACCTACCCCATCTCTGTAATGCCTCATCCTCCCAATGGTGAGTACATCCAGGATCTCCACCCCAAGGAAGGTGGGTAGGGGAGGGTATGTAAGGTCACATCGAGTGGGATGATCTGAATTCTATCCTGCAACTGAAGCCTGGAAAGGTAAAGGAGAGAAGGAGAGGTTTAGAGGAACAATAAGGGAAGCCGCTTTCCTTTGGCTACAAGTACCAGAAAAAACACCAAATCCATCCTTTCAGGTAGTAAGATAACAGGTGCCCACCATTTGTTTCATTATTTTTTTTGTGAGTCTTAGGGCTTGGATTGAGGGCCTCGGTTCCATCCCTGAGCATCTTTTACTCAAGGCTGAGGCTCTAACCCTTGATCCACAGCACCACATCTGGATTTTTCTCTAGGTTGGGGGAGAGTAGGTTTATGGGAGTTAAGAATCTCACAGACTCTCCTGGTGTCCTAGCTCTGAGTCACATCATCAGACCTAAGCCTCCAGAATAGCCAGGATGGTGGGCGGGACCCACTGGTACCTGACCACTACCATCTATTCATAATCACCTATGGCCAGTGCTGGGAAACCCGTATTGCACCCCCCTTGTCGTGAGTGGGAAGCAGTCATGCATTTGTT
>NW_012267714.1:19693-20518 GCF_000151885.1 Dipodomys ordii | reverse complement strand
GCCCTTTCTGGGTATCTTCCTGTCATATGCTCACAGAATTTCCAACAATCATATCTGACTGCTGCTCTCCCTTTGCCTAGCTCTGTCCCAGACATCACTCTGTATTGATCCCTTGTTTCCTTACAACTGTCCTGGGCGAGACTGAGGTCTGACGGTAAAGGCCCAACCCAGAGCTTCATCTGTGGTGAAGAATCGGCTACCATGGACTTAGTTTGGGACAATCCATCTAAACCACTGACTGTGGGTGGTGCTACATGTCTAGCATCCCAATTAAAGATGACCAGGCACGTTGGTGCACAACTATCAAAGGAGGACCGCCATCCAGCTCAGCTTGAGCATGTATTGTTTCTCTATCTCTGAAATGCCCATGACAGAAAGGCTTGGCTCATATGGTAGAAGACCTGACTGGCAATCCTAAGGCCCTGAGTTCAAACCCTAATATACCAAAAAAATCAAAGGCCTGGTGCCAGAGGATCATGCCTATAATCCTAGCTACTTAAGAGGCTGAGATCTGAAGATCACAGTTCAAGATTTATAATAGGGATGGCCTCCCCCATCAGACATCATTATGAAAAGAACCAGAGTCTCACCCAATCCTATATGCTCCATACTAACAGGGCTTGCATCCTTCCTAAATGCTGGCCACACTCTCTGTCCCCCAGGAGAACCACCCCCTGTGGGCACTACCCCTAAGTCCTCCCAAGCACCCCTTCCACCAACCAGGCCCAAGGTAGTAGACAGTTGCAGGGCATAAAGATCCCTTGGTCTTATATTTTGATGGTACTGAGTCCCCATCAAGCATCTCACCTTTCCAGGCCCCCAGAC
>NW_012267714.1:17103-17361 GCF_000151885.1 Dipodomys ordii | reverse complement strand
CAGTGACGTGAGGTCTAGTTATCCAACCACAGGATATGGGAACAAAAGGATTTCTTGCCCAACATATACAGACTGGAAGGCTCAAGGTCTGTCCCTTTCAGGAAGGAGAAAAGAGCCAATCCATCCCAGCAATGTTCCTGGGTTGTGAGTATCATCAAAGAAAAAACCCTGCTCAGAGCACTGTGCCTCTTGTTTTCCCACCAACCTCTACTCAACCCAGCCCCATCTTCAGTTGGCCCTCTCTGAATTTCAGATCTG
>NW_012267714.1:11476-14495 GCF_000151885.1 Dipodomys ordii | reverse complement strand
GGGAAGAGAGAGGTGGAAAGAGGTGGAAAGGAACATCTACTGAAACCTTCCTCAAAGGAGCAATGAAACTGTGAAGGAGAAAACAAAAATTGTCCCTGGGCTCGTACTTGGCATTGATGACAAAAGAACAATACACAGTCACACAAAATGCTTTTGCTCTCTTTAGAAACGGTGACTTAAATGTATTTTCATTGTTCTCATCTCCCTGCTCTCCCAACACACACACACAAACACACACACACACACGCACACACAACGCGGATCCAGACTGGTGTCAGAAGACTCTTCCATGCAGTACCTGCAATTTACCAACTGATCACTCACCTGAGCACAGTCAGGATGTACAATGAGAAAGATGATCTGTCTCTGTCTCTATCTCTGTTTCTCTCTCTCTCCCTCTCTCACTCATACACACTCAAACACACACACACAGACACTGAGCCCTGCCTCTCCTTCCTATGTCAGTTCCTCCTGTGGGACAATGTAGAAGATGAAGCACAGGAGTTTCCAGGGGCTCCCACCCAAAGGGAGCACCACTCAAATGAAACAGCACCACCATGCCTCTCCCTTTCTCCAGGGCCAGATCCTCCCCCTTGGGAACAACCAGCCTTGACTCCACATTCACCAAAACCCTAGGCCAGGATGCTGGGTGAAGGAGTCCCCAGACAGGTGGCTTCTCATAGCCGGGACAGATAATAAGCAGGGGGTCATGGTGCCCAGAGAGGGGTGTCCAACCTGTGGTGGAGGTGGTGTTGGGGAAATGGATGGGGTCCTAAATGCTCCATATATGGATGGACTCCCTACTTCCAGCCTAGATGATTCTGGGCGACTTGGGGCATTCTTGGAGAGGACGAGGAGACCAGATGGACTGGCAGCACCAGCAGATGCTGACAGAGCTGGGAAATGTGATCACTCTATGAGAACTGATGATAGCTGGGGTGGGGTGGGACAGACCAGGTATGAGGAGGAAGGGGGTGTGTTCCTCCCAGATATTCATCTTCTATCTGACCCCGTGCCCTCACTTCCTAGTTGGCTCTTCTGGCACCCTCCTCAGGTGAATGGCTGACTGAGCACAGAGGACAAGGGCTAATCCAGCAAAGGGGCCTATCTTCTGCATCCAACAACTCCATCCCCAGAAAAAAGGAAAAGACCCGAGAAGGCAGGATTGGAGGTGCTGCTCCCCATCTCTGCCTGAAGCCACCAGGTCCCCACCAGGGAGAGGAAGGGTGTAGATGCGAGGCTGTGTGGCTCCATTACTCCAGGCCACGGGCTGTCTGGTGCCCCTTCCTTACCCAATCCTGTATCTCCCCATTTCCTAGTGTGGCTCTAGCAGGGTACTTTCCAGTGGGCCCCTGAGCGTCTCCCAATGTCGAGGTGGCCTACAATTCTTGAGAACAGCCTCTTTGGAGGCCTTTTCATACAGAGCAGGCCTCTGTATCAGAGAAGGGTCATGCCTTGGGGTATAGAAGTCATCAGGTCATCAGAATAGCATCTCTCATGGGTGCAGTGTGCATCTGAGCAGTAAACTGACATCTCAGACCATGGTTCTGGGTCAGGAGAGGCAGGAGCTGCAAGATGGGACCATAGATAACACCCACACAGGTATCACAAGAGTGTGAAAATGTCAGGAACACAGTGGACAGCTGTTGAGTTGGGCTAATGAAAGACTTGTAGGCTCAGGAATCCACAACCGGCTGGCTCAGCTGCTTGTACCAGTTTCTATGCCTGGACTCCCAGGCCTCAGAACCCTGTATTCCTCACAAGTGCTTGGGGGCAGATGAAGGTCTGCAATAGTGGGCCAACTACAAAGGACCATCCATAGTGTCCTTCTCTTGGCCCTGTGACCCTGTGCCTGGATGGAGGAGCAGGTTCCATGGAACTTACTGCCATGGCCCAGACCCCTCAGCACAAGAAAGACTTAGACAAAAACCACTTGATCTGCCTGCAGAGTTTACTGTGACTATGACTCAGGATTGCCTCCAGTTTTGCTCAGCTCATCATTACCACCTTCCTGAGTGTGTGTGTGCAAGTGTATGTGTGTGTGTGTTTGTGTGTGTGTGTCTGTGTATGTGTATTTGTGTGTGCACGAATGGGCGCTTGAGTGAGCTTGAATCTTTGTACTATGGTTTGACCTCAGGGCCTGGTCTCTGTCCCTGAGTTTTTTCATTCAAGGCTAACACTCTACCACTTGAGCTTTTCTTCTGGCTTTCAGGTGTTATTTGCAGAATGGGGTCTCACAAACTTTTCTAGCTGGGCTGCCTCTGAATGGCAATCCTCAGATCTCAGCCTCCTGAGAAGCTAGGAATAAGAGAAAATGAGCTATTAGCATCTATCTGGCCACACTTTGCTTCTTGGTTAAAACAGAGGACCTCTCTCCCAGCCAAGCACCCATTTACAGCTACCCCTCCTACCCCAGGCTTCAGAAGAAACATACCCTCCCCTGAGGACAAAGAAATGGGATCAGGTTTGAGCTTTATGTACTCCACACAGTCAGGGGCTGCTAGGAGCTGATGTGGAGGCCAGAAGTGTAGGCCAGAGCAAGTAGACAGCTGTTAGAACAAAAGAGCATGTGAAAAGACATCCTTACAACTCCATGCCAGTGGATCATGCCTATAATCTTAGCTACTCAAGGCTGATACCTGAGGATTAATCAAGATTCAAAGCTAGCCTGGGTGGGCAGACTCTTATCTCCAATGAATCACCAAAATGCTGGGAAGCGGATCTAGCCTAGTTCAAGAGGTACAACACCAACCTTGTCAAAAAAACCTAAAGGATACCACCTAGGTTCTGAGTTCAAATCCTGGAAAACACACACACACACACACACACACACACACATGCATGCATGCACCCAATAACATCCTTAGCAGGTGCCAATGGCTCATACCATCAACGCCAAATACTCAAGAGCTTGAGCTCTTAGAACAGCAGCTTGAAGCCAGCCCAGGCAGGAAAGTCTGTGAGACTCTTCTCTCCACTAAACTAATAAAAAAGGTGAATGGTAGAGTGTTAGGTCAGG
>NW_012267714.1:8307-8817 GCF_000151885.1 Dipodomys ordii | reverse complement strand
AGCTTCTTTTGTTCAAGACCAGCGCTTTTCTACCTGATCTTTGGAGCAACTTCCAGCTTTTCTGTGTATGTATGCAGGACCAGAGTTATCGAACCAAGGGTTTCATGTGTGCTAGGTGAGCCCACTACTGCTAAGACACAATCCCAACCCTGCATAGCTGTTCTCCTTTTACCTCTCACGCCTGTTTGCGGGACAGTCCTGCACATCTGTACTGAGTTTCTCACCAGCAGCCCTGGCTGGAAATGAACTCAAATCTGCTATGATGTCCTTTATTTACAGCATCTTTGCTCTCTGTGTTTCCTGTCACATCCTCCTTGGTAAGTAAGATGATCTTTCAAGTGCTGCCACTAAGAAGCATGCTCCAATCACCCAGGCAGAGTGGGATCTTCTCCTCTCTGTAGACTGCCAGCCTTGTCACGCTCTGCCTTCCGGCCAGTGTGGGTTGAGGTGCATGGAGGGAAAGGCCTGGCTTCCACCACACAATTTCTGAAGGCTCTGATATACCACCCA
>NW_012267714.1:1555-3443 GCF_000151885.1 Dipodomys ordii | reverse complement strand
GTACCGCCCCCCAATGATAGAAGGCAGAAAATACCAAAGGGTCCAGTGCTCCTTGTTACAACCCATTTCGACACACAAACACACACACACACACACACACAAAGCCGGCAAAAGTGACTAATGTCTGTCATCCTACCTACTCAGGAGGTTGAGGTATGAGGATCTTGTTTCAAAGCCCGCCCAGGCTCTTATCTACAGAGAACCACCAAATATACAGAGGTGGAGCTGTGGCTCAAGAGTACTAGATTTGAGAACAGAAGATCAGGTACAGCACCAACCCCCTGAGTTCATAACCCAGGTCTTCTACCTCCAAACACATACAGACACAGAGACAGACAGACAGACAGAGAGACAAACAAACACACACACACACACACACACACACACACACACACACACAGCCAAAGGCTTCAGCAGCCCCTGAGAACAGAACCATGAACTCCATCCCTTAGGATCATATCCCACCCCGGAAAAGGTGGCACTACAGACCTCAGACACAATGTGGACTAAACATTGAACTCACATATCTGGAATGTCTCAGAGCCCAGCATGGCATTTCCTACTGTACACTCTGCTATGCGGAAAAGTTAGCCACATCTTTTGTTGTTGTTGGTCATGGGGTTTGGACTCTGGGCCAGGGCGCCAACCGCAGCTCTTCACCTGAAGGTGACCACTCTCGCACTTGAGCCAAAACACCATTTCCTGTACTCTGGTGGTCCATTGCACATCAAGTTTCAGAGACCTTTCTGTCCAAGCTGGCGTGGTACCACGGTCTTCACATCTCAGATTTCTGAGTAGCTAGGTTAACAGTCGTGAGCCACCAGTAGCTTCCGGCTTCAGAAACCTTCATACAATAAGAGGAAACCCATCTTATCAGGCCACAAACTCCTTGTAACCATTCATTTCAGACTTTGTCACCCAGTATCCAAATCCAACCTTCAATGGAGAGAATACAGACAAAACAATCCCAACCCTGCACCCAGTGGCTCACTTCCTGCCTGCCATAGGCCACATCCTCTTGAAGCTGTGGACTCAAACTGGGGCAAACTTGAAGAATTTTTAGAAATGTCTCTACAGTTGGGCCAGCACCTGGTCACCCATGACCAACCACCCAACCCACACCTCCACCATCCTTTGCAGGCAAAGATTGTTTACTTTTTTAGTTCTGAAATTTGAATTCTGGGCCTGGGTGCTGTCCTTGAGCTCTTAAGCTCAAGGCCAGCACCCTAATACTTCAGCCACAACAACACTTCTGCTTTTCTGGAACTTTGTTGGAGATAAGTCTCAGCATCTTTTCTGCCCAGACTGGCTTTGAACCCTGATCCTCAGATCTCAGCTCCTGAGTACCTAGGATGACAGCCATGAGCTTCTGACACCTGGCCAAAGATACTTTTCAATGCCTTTCTTCCTATCCCCTCAAGGAGACTGAGATCTGAGGACTGCAGTTGGATGCCACCATGACTGCAAAATCCATGAGAACTCTATCTCAAATTAAACACACAAAAAAGCTGGAAGTGGAGTTGTGGCTCAAATGGTAGAGTGCTAGCTTTGAGCATTAAAGACAAGGGATAGGACACAGTCCCTAGTTTCAAGCTTTTTCTAGCAAAGATCCACCCAAGAAAGGGAAACAGGTGGACATACGGGAGCTCAAAGCTCACACATAATATTCAAGCCTACCAGAAAAGACCAAATCCTGCTCTGATTGTGTACATTCTATGTCCCACACCATGGCAGTCTCAGATAGGACTGACCATGCACCAAGTGAGGACATTCAAGTACAATCTCATACTGAAGATCCCTTGACCTTATCAAAGACTCAGGATCTCTCACTGTCCTGCCTCCACACTGGGCAGTGAGGTGAGGTCTAGTTATCCAACCACAGGATGTG
>NW_012267714.1:393-961 GCF_000151885.1 Dipodomys ordii | reverse complement strand
AAGGGTATCATCTTCACATTGAGCCCTCAAAAGTTCCAGTTCTCAAGGATGTACTGCTCAAGCATCATTCAGGTGATGACAGCCAGGTGATCACTGGTGAACCCACGGCAGGAGGACGTTCAGTATCCATGTGACTGGGTCAAAAGCTCTATCACTGATGGTCTAGGTTGTCAGGCAAGGTCATGGGTCCAATGCTCTGACACACCTGACGTGGGATGCTCAGGCATCATTCAGGTGATGACAGCCAGGTGATCAGTGGTGAACCCAAGGTACCAGGACTTTTAATCACAGACTTTCCTTCCCAAGCTGGCTTTGAACTGCCAACTTCAGATCTCAGCCTCCTGAATAGCTAGGATGACAGTTATGAGCCACTGGCAGCACCATGCTTCAGCCCCCTTCTTACATCCAGGGGAAACCCAACTTGTAAGACTTTGACACCAGCATCCCAAACCATTCTTCCATGTTTGAAGAGAATATAATTGACACTGCCCTTTAAACTGCTGCTCGCATTTGCCCACTCCCTGCCTAAGACAGGCAATGTCCTCTAGAGTTCTTGGTAAGGCAATAC
>NW_012267714.1:0-343 GCF_000151885.1 Dipodomys ordii | reverse complement strand
CTGCTCGCATTTGCCCACTCCCTGCCTAAGACAGGCAATGTCCTCTAGAGTTCTTGGTAAGGCAATACCCACCCTGCTGTGACTTCACAATGGGACAAACCTGGGGAGTTCTTAGAAATACTTGTACACTAAGGCCAGAACCTGGTCTTCCAATCACAGCACCCCCACTCCTTCACCACCTCTTGCAGGCAAGGGGTGTCTTTTTTTCTTGTGTATTTTTGTGTGAGAAGCTTGAACTCAGGGCTTGGGTATTGTCCCTGATGATGATTTTTGCTCAATGCCAGTGCTCCACCATTTGAGCTATTGTGCCACTTCCGGTTGGAGATTGGAGATGAGACTCTCA
>NW_012267713.1:6809-7111 GCF_000151885.1 Dipodomys ordii | reverse complement strand
GCTGGCAGTGTCCTACGGGGACCAGCCTATCTGGCTGCCATTCCTGAATATTTACAACCACTGCAGAGCTATGCAGGTGCAATTGTGCAGCAATGCAAACAGCGTAACCTGGACAATCTTCACGGGTGTACAGGAAACCAAGGTGGATTTACAAGGAGATGTTCATCTGAAACAGCCTGAGGCCTGACAGCAGCAAGATTCTGGAATTCTTCCTTAAAAGCCAATAAGCAGTGAAAGGCTCCTATGTTGCAATAACTCAGAACCTCATTCTGAGTGTTCCCGGCAGAGGTCATTCGGCTGAA
>NW_012267713.1:5837-6759 GCF_000151885.1 Dipodomys ordii | reverse complement strand
CTATGTTGCAATAACTCAGAACCTCATTCTGAGTGTTCCCGGCAGAGGTCATTTGGCTGAATACAACCGTGGTCTAATTAGAGCCAGATGTAGGCAATGGACTAATTAGAGCCAGATGTAGGCAGTGTGGTCACGTGCCAAACAACTGAGCTCAAGTTCTCTAAACTTTCACAGAGTCCCATAAGTAGAGGTTCAACTTACTGCTCCGGTTGAGTAGAGTGTAGCCTTCAAAGCTGGAATCAGTAGCACTCAGGTGAGTAGAGCAGGAAGGAGATATACCCAGTCTGCTGGCAGTGTCCTACGGGGATCAGCCTATCTGGCTGCCATGCCTGAATGTTTGCAACAGATTTAGAGCTATACAGGCACAATTGTGCAGCAATGGAAACTGTGAACCCTGGGCAAACTTCACGGGTATACAAGAAACCACGGGGGATTTACAAGGAGATCTTCAGCCGGAACAACCGGAGGCTTGCCGTCAGCAAGATTCTGGAATTCTTCCTAAGAAGCTTTGAAAGCAGTGAAACTCTCCTATGTTGCAATATCTCAGAATCTCATTCTGAGTGTTCCCGGGAGAGGTTATTCGGCTGAACACAACCATGTATTAATTAGAGCCAGATGTAAGCAGTGGACTAATGAGAGCCAGATGCAGGCAGTGTGGTCATGTGACAAACAACTGAGCTCTAGTTCTCCAAACTTTCACGGAGTGCCATAAGTAGAGGTTCAACTTACTGCTCTGGTTGAGTAGAGTGTAGCCATCAAAGCTGGAATCAGTAATACTCAAGTGAGAACAGCAGGAAGGAGGTATACCCAGTCCACTGGCTGTGTTCTAAGGGGACCAGACTATTTGGCTGTCACACCTGAATATTTGCAACCGCGGCAAAGCTCTGCAGGCACAATTGTGCAGCAATGCAAACTGCGTACC
>NW_012267713.1:4963-5787 GCF_000151885.1 Dipodomys ordii | reverse complement strand
CACGCCTGAATATTTGCAACCGCGGCAGAGCTCTGCAGGCACAATTGTGCAGCAATGCAAACTGCGTACCATGGCCAAACTTCACGGGTGTACAAGAAACCACGGGGGATTTACAAGGAGATGTTCTCCTGGAACACCCGGAGGCCTGCTGACAGCAAGATTCCGGATTTCTTCCTAAGAAGCCTTGAAAGCAAAGAAACGCTCCAATGTTGCAATAACTCAGAATCTCATTCTGAGTGTTCCCGGCAGAGGTCATTTGGCTGAACACAACCGTGGACTAATTAGAGCCAGATGTAGGCAATGGACTAAATAGAGCCAGATGTAGGCAGTGTGGTCACGTGCCAAACAACTGAGCTCAAGTTCTCTAAACTTTCACAGAGTCCCATAAGTAGAGATTCAACTTACTGCTCCAGTTGAGTAGAGTGTAGCCGTCAAAGCTGGAAACAGGAGCACTCAGGTGAGTAGAGCGGGAAGGAGATATACCCAGTCTGCTGGCAGTTTCCTACGGGGATCAGCCTATCTGGCTGCCATGCCTGAATGTTTGCAAAAGATTCACAGCTATACAGGCGCAATAGTGCAGCAATGCAAATTGCGTACCCTGGCCAAACTACACGGGTGTACAAGAAACCACGGGGGATTTACAAGGAGATGTTCAGCCGGAAAAACCGAAGGCTTGCCGTCAGCAAGATTCTGGAATTCTTCCTAAGAAGCCTTGAAAGCAGTGAAACGCTCCTATGTTGCGATATCTCAGAATCTCATTCTGAGTCTTCACGGGAGAGGTTATTCGGCTGAACACAACCATGGACTAATTAGAGCCAAATGTA
>NW_012267713.1:2932-4187 GCF_000151885.1 Dipodomys ordii | reverse complement strand
CAAACTTCACGGGTGTACAAGAAACCACGGGGGATTTAAAAGGAGAGGTTCACCCGGAATAGCCGGAGGCCTGCCGGCAGCAAGATTCCGGTATTATTCCTAAGAAGCCTTGAAAGCAGTGAAAAGATCCTTTGTTGCAATAACTCAGAATCTCATTGTGAGTGTTTCCGGCAGAGTTCATTCGGCTGAACACAACCGTGGACTAATTAGAGGCAGATGTAGGCAGTGGACTAATTAGAGCCATTGTTAGGCAGTGTGGTCGCGTGACAAACAACTGAGCTCTTGTTCTCCAAACTTTCACAGAGTGCCATAAGTAGAGGTTCCACTTACTGCTCTGGTTGAGTAGAGTGTAGCCGTCAAAGCTGGAATCAGTAACACTCAGATGAGAAGAGCTGGAAGGAGATATAGCCAGTCCACTGGCTGTGTCCTAAGGGGACCAGCCTATCTGGTTGTCATGCCTGAATGTTTGCAACCGCGGCAGAGCAATGCAGGCACAATTGTGCAGCAATGGGAACTACGTAACCTGCCCAAACTTTACGGGGGAGAATGAAACCACGGGGGATTTAAATGGAGATGTTTACGCGGAACAGCCAGAGGCCGGCTGGCAGCAAGATTCCGGAATTCTTCCTAAGAAGCCTTGAAAGCATAGAAAAGCTCCTATGTTGCAATAACTCAGAATCTCATTCTGAGTGTCCCCGGCAGAGGTCAGTCGGCTGAACACAAGCGTGGACTAATTAGAGCCAGATGTAGGAAGTGCCGTCAATAGTGCTGGATGGAGATTGGTCGCGTGCCAAACAACTGAGCTCTAGTTCTCCAAACATTCACAGAGTGCCATGAGCAGTGGTTCAACTTACTGCTCAAGTTGAGTAGAGTGGAGCCGTCAAAACTTGAATCAGTAGCACTCAAGTGAGAAGAACAGGAAACAGATATACCCAGTCTGCTGGTGGTATCCTTTGGGGACCATCCTATCTGGCTGCCACACCTTAATATTAGCAACCATGGCAGAGCTCTGCAGGCGAAATTGTGCAGAAATGCAATCTGAGTACCCTGGCCAAACTTCACGGGCCCGCAAGAAACTCTGGGGGATTTACAAGGAAACGTTCACCCGGAATAGCCGGAGGCCTGCCGGCAGCAAGATTCCAGAATTCTTCCTAAGAAGTCGTGAAAGCAGTGAAACCCTCCTAAGTTGCAATAACTCAGAACCTCATTCTGAGTGTTCCCGGCAGAGGTCAATTGGCTGAACACAACCGTGGAC
>NW_012267713.1:626-1322 GCF_000151885.1 Dipodomys ordii | reverse complement strand
GCTGAACACAACCGTGGACTAATTAGAGCCAGATGTAGGCATTGGACTTACTAGAGCCAGATGTAGGTAGTGTGGTCACGTGCCAAACAACTGAGCTCAAGTTCTCTAAACTTTCACAGAGTCCCATAAGTAGAGGTTCAACTTACTGCTCCAGATGAGTAGAGTGTAGCCGTCAAAGCTGGAATCAGTAGCACTCAGGTGAGTAGAGCGGGAAGGAGGTATACCCAGTCCGCTGGCTGTGTCCTAAAGGGACCTGCCTATCTGGCTGCCATGCCTGAATGTTTGCAACAGATTCAGAGCTATACAGGCACAATTGTACAGCAATGCAAACTGCGTACCATGGCCAAACTTCACGGGTGTACAAGAAACCACGGGGGAATGAAAAGGAGATGTTCACCTGGAACAGCCGGAGGCCTGCTGACAGCAAGATTCCGGATTTCTTCCTAAGAAGCCTTGAAAGCAGAGAAACGCTCCAATGTTGCAATAACTCAGAATCTCATTCTGAGTGTTCCCGGCAGAGGTCATTCGGCTGAACACAACCGTGGACTAATTAGAGCCAGATGTAGGCAATGGACTAATAAGAGTCAGATGTAGGCAGTGTGGTCACGTGCCAAACAACTGAGCACTAGTTCTCTAAACTTTCACAGAGTCCCATAAATAGAGGTTCAACTTACTGCTCTGGTTGAGTAGAGTGTA
>NW_012267713.1:0-576 GCF_000151885.1 Dipodomys ordii | reverse complement strand
AGAGGTTCAACTTACTGCTCTGGTTGAGTAGAGTGTAGCCGTCAAAGCTGGAATCAGTAGCACTCAGGTGAGAAGAGCGGGAAGGAGATATACCCAGTCCAATGGCAGTGTACTGGGGGGATCAGCCTATCTGGCTGCCATGCCTGAATGTTTGCAACCCCTTCAGTGCTATACAGTCGCAATTGTGCAGCAATGCTCACTGCAAACCCTGGTCAAACTTCACGGGTATACAAGAATCCACGCGGGATTTACAAGGAGATGTTCACATGGAACAGCCGGAGGCCTGCCGGGAGCAAGATTCTAGAATTATTCCTAAGAAGCCTTGAAAGTAGTGAAACGCTCCTATGTTGCAATATCTCAGAATCTCATTCTGAGTGTTCCCGGCAGAGGGGATTCGGCTGAACACAACCGTGGACTAATTAGAGTCAGATGTAGGCAGTGGACTAATTAGAGCCATATGTAGGCAGTGTGGTCACGTGACAAACAACGGACCTCTAGTTCTCCAAACTTTCACGGAGTGCTATAAGTAGAGGTTCAACTTACTGCTCTGGTTGAGTAGAGTGTAGCCGTCAAAGC